>NC_083466.1:25738328-25763328 GCF_030014155.1 Tachysurus vachellii | reverse complement strand
TCTCCGTCAAACGATCTACGAAAACATGTCCTGCTGAGAGGACAAAGGGAAGTGTGTGTGTTTGAAAGACAGCAAATTATTGCCTGTTTTTCCTCATAAATGTTTAAGGATTTGTGTTATTTGATATGGGAGTTAATCCGGATCCCTCACGGCGTGCATCACACTGCACTTGGTTCTGCTCCTGATCCTGAGGTTCAGCTAATTACGGCTTCCAAAACATGCTAAGCGCGCTCTGGTTAGCATCTGTTTGGCTAAATTACAGCATCAAAAAAACACACTGATTTGTTGCTCAGCACGATTTTAAGATGTTCTTCTGAGCGCATACATGTGTTAGGGTTTTCATTTTCACTCAATAACACGCTAGTTAAAAGATCCCAGTCAAGCTAACAGGAAATGTTTGGAAACATGCTAATATGGAGAGCAATGAGCACCTTAAGCATCTTAAAATTACCTTAAATAATATTTCTAAAAAGAAAACGATCTTTTTTTATTATTTCATTCTAGACTAGCATCATGTAAATAATGTTTATTAATGTTATAATCTTTGATTATAATTAATTACACACATTCGAGTCTTCATAATGAATTATATATTTAAAATAAACCATGAAAATCATCGCTACACTTTCTCTTATTAATATTTCACTAGCCAAACTTCTAGATATAAATAGATTTCTATTTTTATCTTCAACCAAAAATACAGGCTACAATAATAAAATGGTTTGAAAATCGTACGGGATGTTTTTATTATTGAAATAATAAGTGAAATAATTAAAAAAAGTTAAGGTGACTGTAAACACATTGCTTGATTTATTTTAATTCCGTTACTTATTATAACTAAATGTGATATTAACCTAAGAGTAAAAATTGTTGTATTTTATTTATTTATTTATTTATTTATTTATTATTTTCTCTGTGTGTGTGTCATTATTCTGCTAAAATAAATAAATAAATAAAATAAAAAAATAAAATCAATTTCAAAAGACGTAATATTGTAAACATGAAAAGGATAGATAGATAGATAGATAGATAGATAGATAGATAGATAGATAGATAGATTATAGATTATTGTAGAGATTTTTATCATTTCAATTCTGAGTTTCTTGATAATTATTTTATTGTCATCATGTGTTAAAGAAGTGTGTGTGTGTGTGTCCGTGTCTGTGTGTCCGTGCATGTGTTTGTGTGTGTGTCCGTGTGTGTGTGCCCGTGTCTGTGTGTGTGTATCCGTGCATGTGTGTGTGTGTGTGTGTGTGTGTGTGGAAAACAAAGCTCCCTGTAAATTCCTATGGTCAGTTTCAAACTTTTTATTTCCCCTCGATCCCTCGGTTTGAATGGCGTCAGCTACAACATTCTCCACAGTGTCTGTTACAAAAACAAATCACGAATCATATAGAATGAATCATCAAAAAGAGTACACGATCCTCAGTTTCAAAGTAAACAATGTTTTTATATGATTTATATTTTCAAACGAATGTGTTAAAGGAGGCATGGAAATGACTCTACACACATTATATAAAAAAACAAGTGTTAGCTGAAGAAGAGAATCCTTTTATTTCTTTTATTAAAATCGTTTGATTTTCTCATTTGTATTCCTGGAGCTACACGATCTCTCATCTCTATAACCAGAAATGTCTGTGACAAAAGACTTTTATTTAACTCGTGATTTCTGCTTGATGATTTATTCGTATTAATTACACTAATTACTAATAAATCATCACTGATTCATTGAATCATCACTGATTCACTTACAATTCATCCAGAATTCATTTCCAATGAATCAACCAATTTCTTAATCAATTAGTATTTTATAAATAGTAAGTTCTGACTAAACATTTATTTTGCAACAAATATTACTCACTACTATTGATTAATTCATTAATAATCAATCAATATTTCATTTTTCTAGATATTTAGTAAATAAATCTCAATAAATGTTTCTTTTGTAATAAATATCGCTAACTATTCATTACCAATCATTAATTACTGAGTAATAACTAATTTTTTTATCTTTCTTTTGAATAAACCCTAAATTCACACAGACCTGCTGTTTACCCAGAAAACTCTTTTCTTACCAGTAGAGTTTTTGGATCCTATATTTATGAGATAAATTTATGACAGTTAAAAAAAAACAAAAAAACGTTTTACTGCATGTTGCGTTTTTATTATTATTAAAATGTATTATTATTAAATTTAGTACAAATGTTGTAAAGTGTATGTGACCAAAAAAAATAAATAAATAAATAATAATAATAATAATTTGCGGTAACAAATTTGCGGTAACTGAACATTAAAATTTTAATTACGAATAGTTTTTTTTTTAATTAAAATTAGTATGAATGTAGTAAAGTATATGTGTAAATTCTAATTTGAATTATGATTCGTTTGTATGATTATTCGAATTCACCGATTTTAAACCATCAAACTTAAATCAGTGCAAAGCTAGAAACCTATCAAAGCGCATGTGCAAATTCTTTATATTTTTATTTCGCTGTAGTCAAAATTGCATGGTTATCTTTATTAACTGAGCATTATATTATATTAAACATTGATATACTTATTCGTTTAGAATTTAAAATTAGATTCAGCAAATCTGAAATGTTGCTGTTTTTAATAAAAACAGAGAATTAAAACTGAAACAGGTTTGAAATATTTAAAATCAAATGAAATGTTGTACTTTTTTAAGACCTTTTTTGTAAACTCACGCTTCATATTGTTTGTGTATTTGGGATTATTCTGTACTAAACAATAGAAATAATTTTGTCAGGTTATGTTTTTTCTCTTTTCCTGCATTTCTCCGGCCCGTGTGTCCCTGATCACAGGAAGCTGATCTCAGTGCTCAGCTCGTAACTGCAGCTTGTTCAAACAGATCTGTGTTTCATTCCCAATAAATACAGTAGAGGGGAAAAAGGGATGGGAGCGAGACACAGGAAAACCTCGGCATTTTCACCACCTCTGACACAAAGACGTCTTTATGAGAAGCTAAGGGAGCCTAGTGAGATGAAAGCGGTCGTCTCCAGCTGAGACGCGTTATTAATCTGCGGGAACACGAGCAGGTGCCTCTCTCTCTCTCTCTCTCTCTCTCTCTCTCTCTCTCTCTCTCTCTCTATTTCGAAATGCAGCGGTTTTGAGTTAGCAGTTCTCCACCCCCGATATTGAAGGAGTATGAGAGTGCTCTGGGGCCCAGCATGCGGCGGGGCTTGGCTGTTTTCTCATGATGCCGCTCCATTCCAGCTCCTCCTGTGAGCCGGAGATATGGAGCGTGAAGGGTGGAGAGTGTTACAGGAGCCGTGCCACAGTCCAACAGGCTTTTAGCGGCCTGCAGCATGACAAGAAACAGGGACGGTGGATTTAGCCACAAGAAAATCGCAGAAAGTCAGTCAGGGCGCAGCGGGGCAGCGCTGGTGCCATTATCGAAAATAAAACAGTGGGACATGTTGAGACAAAGCAGCGCCGAGAAAAAGTTAGGGCGCATTTATTTTTGGACAGCGGTTAAGTTGCTTACACAGGGCAGTTCTCTGTGTCCAATCAACCTGGTGTGTGTGTGTGTCTGTGTCTGTGTGTCTGTGTGCATGTGTGAGTCTGTGTGTGTGTGTGTGTTCATATAAAATTTACCACATAAAACGTCTGTTACAAAAAAAAAAAAAAAAAAAAAAAAAATATTTCATTGCTATATGTTTGATTTAGAAATGAATGTGACCACGTTACAGAGTTGTTGGCACCATGTGAGCTATATATAATATGTTAGATAAACACACAAATACACAACAAAAAAACAAATGTGATTCATCAATTCAAGCAAATGTGATTTAAAAAATCGCTCAAAAAATCACATGAGGAAAAAAAAACACGAAGTGCAGCTGAAAATATTACAATGTAAAAGTAAACAAATTGATTACTAGAGGAATCCTATTGAAATTAATGAATGAATCCTCGGGGAAATAATGCAGAGGAGAAAAAGATCAGCGGGAAATCACAATAAAAATTTATGAGGAAGATGTTATGTTCTTTGGGGGAAAAAAGTACGAAAAGATAATGAATCACCTGCGAATCAAAAGTGAACCAGTGGATCATTTTGAAAAAGAAATGATTCATCTGAAAATTAATCATTAAAAAAAAGATTGTGAAATGAAAATAATTGGATCACATGAGCAAAATAAAAAGGTAAAATGAATAAATCAAAATGAAAACAAGCTCATGCAACAATTAACAAATAATTTAAAAATCACTAATAGAATAAGTCAAAAAAATATAAAAAATAGAATAAGTCAGTTACCTTTGAAAAAATATATATTTTTATTTTTTTCAAATTCTGCTAAATCAAATGTGAACATAATTATGTGAAAGTTAACAAAAATCTGTTCCCTGCATGTAAAAAAAATGTGAAAATAAACCTGGAAAAAAAATTACGTAGAAAATAAATAATCATGAGTTTAAAAGTTGTTGAAGGCTGTTTGACAAATGTATTTGCTGTGTCATCACTGAAAGAGTAAAATGATTACACACACACACACACACACACACAGTAGGGGAAAGACAGAGATATTATGGTTCATTTGTTCAGTCTGCTATGCCAAGAGCAACAATGTTTAACTGCAGGTACACACAACCCTAAAGACCTCTTATTCCTGCCTATTTATCCCATCACACACATACACACACACACACACATACAGTACACACACACACACACCGCTCCCCTTTTTTCCTGCAAAGCTCTAGTTGCCAATGTTGAGTAAATGTTGATGAATCAGCTCATCTGTGACAACAGGGCAGCTTAATAACACACAAGTGAAGGATGTTAGTGTTTGTGTAGATCAGGCAAAGTTATTCAGTAGATCAGGAACAGTGGATCAGTAGATCAGGAACAGGGGTTCTGTAGATCAGGAACAGAGGTTCAGTAGATCAGGAACAGAGGTTCTGTAGATCAGGAACAGGGGATCAGTAGATCAAGAACAGGGGATCAGTAGATCAGAAAAAGTTATTCAGTAGATCAGGAAAAGTTATTTAGTAGATCAGGAACAGGGGATCAGTAGATCAGGAACAGGGGATCAGTAGATCAAGAACAGGGGATTGGTAGATCAGGAACAGAGGTTCTGTAGATCAGGAACAGGGGATCAGTAGATCAGGAACAGGGGTTCAGTAGATCAGGAACAGGGATTCTGTAGATCAGGAATAGGGGATCTGTAGATCAGGAACAGGGGATCAGTAGATCAGGAACAGGGGATCTGTAGATCAGGAACAGGGGATCAGTAGATCAAGAACAGGGGATCAGTAGATAAGGAACAGGGGATCAGTAGATCAGGAACAGGGGATCAGTAGATCAGGAACAGAGGTTCTATAGATCAGGAACAGGGGATCAGTAGATCAGGAACAGGGGATCAGTAGATCAGGAACAGGGGATCAGTAGATAAGGAACAGGGGATCTGTAGATCAGGAACAGGGGATCAGTAGATCAGGAACAGAGGTTCTGTAGATCAGGAACAGGGGATCAGTAGATCAGGAACAGAGGTTCTGTAGATTAGCATGTTAGTTTCAATCCCAGGACTTGGGCTTTGGGACTTTTTTTAAATAATCAATTTTGTTAAAACTAATCATAGAACCCTGACTATCTTTTAACACTGTGGAATTTGTGATATATGAAAATAACAAAAGACAAGTGTATCATTCAATTTATATATGAAATATAAGTCTTTTTTTTAATCTGTTTACAGCTGTATTAAATGTTGTCCACACTAATGAAGTTCCTGAACAACTGTCTTTCCTTCACCATTTCTTCTCTCTCTTACACACACACACACACACACAGACACACACATACACATCCAGCTTGTCAGCACTGACAGTGGAGACCTTTTCCAAAACAAAAGTAAAGTACAGAAATTATTCAGGTCACCATAAAAAAAGTTTATATGTTTTCCTTTTTTAAGCGACTCTGTTATCATGTTCAGTTTATGAGGATTGTCCCTCATAAGGTCCCTGTACATGCTGTTTCGATAGAAACCATATAAGAACAAGTCAAATCAAGTCAAAGTCAAGACAAGAAGCTTTTATTGTCCATCCATCCATCCATCCATTTTCCACCGCTTATCCAGGGCCGGGTCGCGGGGGCAGCAGTCTAAGCAGGGACGCCCAGACTTCCCTCTCCCTAGACACTTCCTCCAGCTCTTCCGGGGGAATACCGAGGCGTTCCCAGGCCAGCCGAGAGACATAGTCCCTCCAGCGTGTCCTAGGTCTTCCCCGGGGCCTCCTCCCGGTTGGACATGCCCGGAACACCTCCCCAGGGAGGTGTCCAGGAGGCATCCGGAACAGATGCCCGAGCCACCTTAGCTGACTCCTCTCGATGTGGAGGAGCAGCGGCTCTACTCTGAGCTCCTCCCGGGTGACCGAGCTCCTCACCCTGTCTCTAAGGGAGCGCCCAGCCACCCTGCGGAGGAAACTCATTTCGGCCGCCTGTATCCGGGATCTTGTCCTTTCGGTCATGACCCAAAGCTCATGACCATAGGTGAGGGTAGGAACGTAGATCGACTGGTAAATAGAGAGCTTCGCCTTGCGGCTCAGCTCTTTCTTCACCACAACAGACCGGTATATCGATCGCATCACTGCAAAAGATGCACCGATCCTCCTGTCGATCTCCCGCTCCATCCTTCCCTCACTCGTGAACAAGACCCCAAGATACTTAAACTCCTCCACTTGAGGCAGGAGCTCTCCACCAACCTGAAGGGGGCAAGCCACCCTTTTCCGGTTGAGAACCATGGCCTCGGACTTGGAGGTGCTGATTCTCATCCCCGCCGCTTCACACTCGGCTGCAAACCGTCCCAGTGCACGCTGAAGGTCCTGATTTGAGGAAGCCAATAGGACAACATCATCTGCAAAAAGCATAGACGAAATCCTGTGGTCCCCAAACTGGACTCCCTCCGGCCCTCGACTGCGCCTAGAAATCCTGTCCATATAGATAATGAACAGGACCGGTGATAAAGGGCAGCCCTGCCGGAGTCCAACATGCACCGGGAACAAGTCTGACTTACTGCCGGCAATGCGAATCAAACTCCTGATCCGGTCATATAAATAACAGTGAGAGACCTATCCCCGACCCGCAGGCGCAGGGAAACGACCCTCTCGTTCACCGGGGTGAACTCCAACACATGGCTGCTGAGCTGGGGGGCTATGAGTAAGCCCACACCAGCCCGCCACCTCTCACCGCGGGCAACTCCAGAGTAGTAGAGAGTCCAGCCTCTCTCAAGGAGTTCGGTTCCAGAGCCCAAGCTGTGCGTGGAGGCAAGCCCAACTATCTCTAGCCGATATCTCTCAACCTCCCGCACCAGCTCAGGCTCCTTTCCCCCCAGCGAGGTGACATTCCATGTCCCTAGAGCCAGATTCCGTGTCCGGGGATTGGGTCGCCGAGGCCCCCGCCTTCGACTGCCACCCAATCCACATTGCACCAGCCCCTTACGGTCCCTCCTGCAGGTGGTGGGCCCACAGGAGATCGGCCCCACGTCTCTCCTTCGGGCTGAGCCCGGCCGGGCCCCGTGGGGTAAGACCCAGCCACCAGGCGCTCGCATGCGAGCCCCAACCCCGGGCCTGGCTCCAGAGTGGGGCCCCGGTTGCGCCATACCGGGCGATGTCACGGACCTTGTTATTAAATCACTCATAAGGGGTATTTGAACCGCTCTTGGTCTGGCCTGTCACCCAGGACCTGTTTGCCTTGGGAGACCCTACCAGGGGCAGAAAGCCCCAGACAACATAGCTCCTAGGATCATTCAGGCACGCAAACCCCTCCACCACAATAAGGTGGCGGTTCAAGGAGGGGGCTTTTATTGTAATTTCAACCATATATAGCTGTTGCAGTACACAGTGAAATGAGACAATGTTTCTCCAACAGGTGCTACAAAGACAGACCTAAGGACTTAGTAAGTTAGTCCTAGCCACATAAAGTGCATCTGTGCAACCTGGTGCAAACAGTGCAGGACAAGACAAAAATACAGTGCAGGACAAAAGACAGTGCAAGAGTACAGGGAGAGCCGGCCGGCTAGGGTTTGTGTTTAGCCTAGCATCGACGCCTGCCCGCTTGCCGTGTTTCCGCTTCCTCCAGCACCGCTTTCGGTGTCGCCTGATATTGGGGACCAGGAGAGGACGGGAGGCCTGGTCTCTGCAGCAAGTGATTGTGTGAATGGTGTGTTTGTGTGTGTGTGTGTGTGTATTTGTGAGAGATGTTGCATCTGTAATAAATATTAGTGTTTGCTAGTTATGGCGACTACATTGTCAAGTTTCAAACACTTTAAGCAAACAGACACACAAACAAATAAATAAATATTTTTAATACACACAAATAGAGCTAAAAGATAATTGTTTAGTACTAACTCAATTGTTTTGTGTAATTGTTATGACTCAAATGATTAAGAGGGAATAAAAAGCACACAGAAATCATAAAGCAGCAGTGCTCTCAAAACCGTAGCACTTATTCATCACAGGCACAGCATGAGTGTAAACAACAAACGTGGAATGAATTAAGTCGAGAATGCAGGGGAGGGTAGTACAGACCTCACACACACACACACACACACAGACACACGTACATGCCAAAAAGGCAAGCGATCAAATTAATGTGAGGCCTTGTGGTCATGCCCCCTGCTGCTGCTAATTTGTTTCTTTTATTTGCTTGTTTGAAGCACCACCGCTGCCCCTGAAAACCTCATGATGAAGCCAAATTCACATCATCAGGGCTGTTTAACCTCCAGCACACACACAAACACACTCATGCACACACTCATGCACACACACTCTTATACAGGAGCAAAACTACAGGTGAATTGTTTATTCCTTTCTGATCTGTTTATTACGCAGCACAGGTGTATTATTCAAGCTGCTAGCTTGTTATGTTAGCACTGTTACAGGCTTTAAAGTTTCAACTTTTTCTATCAAAGTTTCAACAAACTTTACGATTCCCAAACAAGATCCCCTTATTTATTAATAAATATCATTTATAAACAACAAAATGTGTGATCTTTAAAGAACATTATTTATTTGACATCATCTACTTTTTCCCCTCATGACATTCTCCCTTCCCGCTTCCTAAAACAGATTTTCGGTACAGTCGGCCCGGACATCGTAAGCATTATTAATAATTGTTTAGCCACCAGAACAGTTCCAGCCTGTTTTAAACTTCTGTAACACCTATTCTTAAAAAAACAGTACTTGACTCCAATTTGCCGTTTTTATCTAAAATTCTTGAAAAAGTTGAGAAGTTCACAATTGAGAAACTACCTGCAAATCAACTCCATCTCTGATATTTTTTAGTCCGGCTTTAAAACCCTTCATAGCACCGAGTCGGCTCTTTTAAAAGTTTTCAAAGATATTTTAATGACCACAGATGCTGGTGATACCATGGCCTTAGTGCTCTTAGATTGGAGCTCTGCTTTTGATTTTGTAGACCACAAGATTCTTTTATCTCGGCTTGAATACTCGATTGGTATCACTGGTACAGTATTAAAACGGTGTCAACTTAGGTGTCTATTCATCCTCAGTGGCTCACGTCACCTGTGGTGTACCCCAAGGATCGATCTTAGCACCGATATTATTTTTGCTGTACTGTATATGTTACCTGTGGGATCAATTATGCACAAAGTTGGGGTGTCGTATCACTGCTATGCGGCTGACACACAACTTTATATACCTATTAAACGCAAAGATAACTCGGCATACAAGAGATTGGAGGCTTGCCTGCAAGAACTCATATTATGGCTTACAAATAATTTTATGATACTTAATGATGACAAAACCCAAATCATTCAATTTGGGCCAAAAGAGCAGATGAAGTTTCTATTAACCTTGGTGCTCTTACTCCTTATCTTACTTCTGATGTTAAAGATCTAGGATTTCACCTAGACAATGGCCTTAAATTAGACAAACAAATCAACACCATAGTTAGTACCAGCTTCTTCCACATTCGCAGGTTAGCTAAAGTCAAAACTTTCTTAAGCAGGAAAAAGTTCTGAAACAGTTATCCACGCTTTTATCTCAACTCGACTTGACTACTGTAATCCTTTGTACTCTGAGTTACCTCTCTCTTCCATCTCTCGTCCTTAAATGGTCCAAAATTCGGCAGCCCATCTACTCACAGGTAGCCGCAAACGAGACCATATTACACCAATCTTATGTTCTTTGCACTGGCTGCCAGTTCGATACCGTATCGAATACAAGATTCTGCTATTCGTCTACAAAGCTCTCAATAATCTAGCTACCAAATATTTATCTGATTTGATTGTTATGTACAATCCTTCAAGATCACTTAGATCCCAAAATGGTCATCTTTTACTGGTACCACGATCCCGTCTGCAACGCAGGGGAGACCGAGCTTTCGCAGTAGCGGGCCCTAAGCTGTGGAATAGCTTGCCACCACCAGTCAGAACTGCTTCTACGTTTGCTGAATTTAAATCCATGTTAAAAACACACCTCTTTTCCTGTGCTTTTAATTGTTGGCAATTTGTATGTGTTCTTTTATATTTATGTTCTTTCTTTTTTTTCCTTTTCTTTTCTTTTTTATCTCTATGTACAGCACTTTGGCCAGCTCAGGCGGATTTTAAATGTGCTTTATAAATAAAATTTAATTGAATTTCCTGTCTAGTGTCACCCAGATGGGGACGAGGTTCTCTTCAGAGTCTGGTTCCTCTCAAGGTTTCAATCCAATTCAATTCAATTTAAATTTATCTGTACATAGAGATAAAATAAAATGGAAAAAAAAAAATAAAGAACATAAATATAAAAGAACACGTACAAATTAACAACAATTAAAAGCACAGGAAAATAGGTGTGTTTTTAACATGGATTTAAATTCAATTCTGACTGGTGGTGGCAAGCTATTCCACAGCTTAGGGACCGCTGCTGCGAAATCTTGGTCTCCTGATGTTTTCGCTGTAATAAAAAAACTCTGACTATGGGTCATAATGTTCTGCTACAGATCTGATTATATAATATTTTATATATATTTCTCTATATTTTTACCTACATAGTTTAAATTATATTTTTATTGTAATTCTATGTTTAACTCTTTTTTATTTTCTATGACTTTCAGCATTTTCATGTCATATTGTGCACAGTTGTGTCAATGTGCAAATAAAATTTCTAGTTTAATTTACAAATTTAATTTCAAATTATTATTATTATTATTATTATTATTATTATTATTATTATTATTATTATTATTATTATTATTATTATTATTTACTCTACATTTACATTATTGGCTGTTTTTTTCACTCAAAGCAAAATTTCTACTAAAACAAATAAAGAAAATCATCATCATGCTGTGATACACTGAACAATTAAATCCCCTGAGAAGTGTTTGTCCCGTTATTTATGATTTCATCTGAAATCAGATTTCTCATGAGATTGATCATTATGTCATGTCTCTATACCTCCATGTGAACACGCTGCAGGAATTTTATTATTATTATCAGCTGTCATTCAAACAAGCCCAATTTTTCATCTGTGCTTCAGGCGAGTTCATGTGCGGACAGGCAGCTCAGAGAAATCAGAGTTGACTCTGGAATTACGGACACACACACACACACACACACACACACACACACACAGAATGATAAAAAGATCTTGTTTAATCCAGATGCTCAGAGATGATATCACGGACAACTGGAACGTGTCGTGACGAGGACGATCTGAGAGACTTTTTCATTTCTGATGTCCTCACTGCAAAAACAAACTGATACACATCTTGTAAAAAGACAAGTGGAAGAATAAATCTCTGTTATTAAACACTCTGAATTTATTTAAGGGTGAAAAAAAATCATTCTCAAGCAGAAAAGATTGAGTAGTAAGTGTAGAATGATCCATCATTTAGATTTTCAAAAAAGAAAGAAAGAAAGAAAGAAAGAAAGAAAGAAAGAAAGAAAGAAAGAAAGAAAGAAAGACAACACAGATGTGGAGGAGTGCTCTGCTTGAATGACAGATTGATATATAGAAATGATTTTAGTACAGAAAAAATAAACAACCTTCAAACCAAAACCATTTCCACGTTTCCATGTTTGTTCAGTTGAGGCATCGTTAATTAACCGAACACTTTATAAGGTTTCTTGACTGGATAAACAGTTCTGTGAAAAACCTTTAAGAATTTTTTTATTGCAAAACAGGTTTTTTAAACTGTAACAAGGTTCTTTATGTCACTAAGGTAAAAGAGAAACATTTACTAAAGGGATCTTTGGGGAACCAAATCTGGTTCTTCAATGGTATCACTTTGAACCCATTTTTGTGGGAAACTTTATTATTAATAAGACTGAGGACGCTGGTAGTTTAATCTGAAACCGAGTATGCTAATGGGAAAGCTGTGATGTGAACCAGGAAGTATAGCATTGTGTCAACTAGCAGCATCCGTATCAGTTTCAGACTTCAAACAACATATCTTAAAGTCCAGGGTTAACTCAGTGGTTAAGGTGTTGGACTAGAGGTTGGGAGATGATGAGTCCAAATCCCAGGACCACTAATATTTACTACATCTCTGGTTTAGATTTATATCTTTTTGGGAGATGCTCTCACCCAGAGAGAATTACATTCATCTCATTTATATGACTGAGCAGTTGATCTGAATCTGGATTATGGGATCTATCAGATCTCTAGATCACTCTCCAAAGCAGTGTTCACACTCCACTAAATGTACAGTACAACTCAGGGAATAAAATAAAAAATAAAAATAAAAGACCTAAAAGTTAAATATTAATAATAATAATAATAATAATAATAATAATAATAATAATAATAATAATAATAATAATAATAATAATAAAAAATAAAAACTTAAAATGGTGGTGGTTCAGTGGCTGAGACTTTTGGATAAGAAGGTTGTGAGTTCATCTCCCAACACCACCAAGCTGCCACTGTGTGTCTGATAAAATGCTGTAAATGTAAATCAAGTTTACGTAATTAAAAATAATAATGCAATGTGTAAACAGAAGGTTTTGTTTTATGCCTGGACTTGAAAAAAATTACTGCTAAGGGAACAATTCCTATGAACCTGACAGGCGTAGGTTTGTAGTCTTTAAGTCGAGCCAATATGTATTTTGTTCCTAAGCAACTGAGTGATTAATCGAGCAGTAATGTATCAAACAATGAAGTGGCAGCCGGGCTGGAAAAAGTCCCAAGAAATAAAACTTAAGAAAAAAATCTCCTGTAGATAATGTGTCTGTAACAGTATCCAGTATACAGTTAGGGAACAAAACGTAGAAATTTTACACTCAAGAAGAATTCAGCGATGAAATTCAGATATTGTCAGGAATGAACTTTTAGTACTCCTGAAATCTCTGAAACTGCACGAGCATGTCTAATGCTATAAGGTTTCCTAACGAGTTCATCAGAAATAATATTATTTGATTAATGATATTTACCATTATCTAGAATCTTATTTGCAGTTTGCCTCGCTAAATGTATGTTTGCTAACAAAATCTATGCTAGTTTATCTATGATACCTTTGACTGGTATTAGCACAGCAAACAGGCCAATCTGGTTAAATGTAACAAGCTAGCAAGGCTATAGCATGGCTGGATAGCGGGATTTAACCTGAACTATTAGTTCATGATTTTTATGGAGGTAAAGGATTTGATTTAATATTTCGGAGACTGTGCTAACATTGGAGGATAGAGTGCTCAGACTCAAGTTCCACACAAAAGCCATAGTTTGGTGGATTTATCTCCAGACAAACACGACAACAAGCTGCTAACAAGTCCAGAAGCCACATTTCTTTCTCTTCAAGACCGCTCTGAGTGTTTTGTAAAGCTTAAGCTTTTCAACGTTCTTGTTATTAAAAGTATTTAGTAAACATGACCAGTGCAGTAAACCTGCTGGATCAGACAACAGAAACATGTATTTTCAAGACAGGATGCTAAAACCACTAATTAAAAATTTGTATCAGCAGGGAAAGTCGACCAACGAAAATGCACTTACAAAGTAACAGAGATTTATTGAAATGTATGCTTAGCATCTGGAAACAAAGTACGTGCTTCATCCCTTAGCAGATTTCCGTTTTCCACAGGAAATCAGAAAAGCAAAGCAGACAAGTTTGTACTCCTCATGTTTCATACACAGGACCAGATGTACAGAGTGTTTGTTTAATATGCTCACAAAACTTTATTATCAGATATCTAACTTGGTTTCTGGTTTAAAAACCACTGTTAATTCTTAAACTCTGATAAACCAGAAAGAAAATAAAACTCACTATTAGCTCCATCTCTGTATAGGGTGCCAATACTTCTGGATCTATATAGATGAAATTAATTATTCAAAACACGTATCAACTGACAAAAAAACACTGCAATCATCCCCCACTGTTAAGGCAGTTACCTCAGAGAAAATGACATGCTAAGCTAGCTGCTGTTAACTGTTGCAAACTTGAGCGGAAAATATCTGTATACAGGGTTTGTTTGGACTACAAATCCAGTTTGTACATTGTTTATAAATCAACCAAAATCTTATTAAACTACTATGTTTATATCAGAGGGAAAAAATAACAAGCTCATGAAAATTTATGTTTAAATATTAAGTTTATGAAATTCTCATGCTACATTTACAACAACATACAAAACAACATACTCGAAATTCCTACTTCAGAACTGGGAATTAGGATAATTCTAGATCAAAATGTGGCATATTTGCTTATCAGCATTTAATTAGAAACACCATCTGTCCTAAAGAGGAAACTACATTCTCCACTCAGATAAAGGGAAGTGATTAAAATCAGCGTTTCTCACTGACACCTTCAGTTTCTCAGCGTTTACTTCAAGCAAGTTGTTAGCCATTTAGCAAAAATGACAATATGTATTTACAATAGCATGTATTTTGCTGAGAATGTTCTGGAATAAAATCACACGAGACAGAGTTGCTGTGTTTTTTTAACAAAGTCTAGACCACCACATGGAAACACAAGCACTTGCCTTTGAACCTGATTAAAAAACAATAACAAAATTTAATTTCTAGTTGACAAACATAAAGTTTTTATCCTTTTCCTCATCACCTGCTGCATGTTGAACGTAAACATAAAGAGAAGTTTTGGTGGAAGGAGTACATGTATGTTTGAAAAGCTACATCTTAAGCCTATGTGAAACCAGCGCTTTTTAGCAGTGAAGATGATCACAGCTTCATCAAAATAAATTCAGGACATACATTTTTACATGTTTACATTTCTTTGTGCATTTTTAGTTTTCATTTTGGCAAACATCTCAAACGTACCTCAAAATCCATGTAAGAAAGTAAGGAAGGGACAAATGGATGGCTGGATGGATGGATGGATGGATGAATGGTGTAATGGATGCAGGAATGGATGGACAAATAAACAGATGGATTGATAGATGGACAGATGGACATAAAGATTGATAGATGGATGGATGGGCAGATGTATGGATGAATGGATGGATGGATGAATGGATGGATGGATGGACAGATGGGTGGATGAATGAATGAATGAATGAACGAATGAATGAATGAAAGGATAAACAGATGGATGGATGGATGGATGGATGGATGGATGAATGGATGGACAGTCAAACGGAAGGACAGATGGATGAATGGATGAATGAATGAATGAATGAATGAATGAAAGAATGAATGAACGAATGGAAGGATAAACAGATGGATGGATCAATGAATGTATGGATGGATGGATGAATAAATGGATGGATGGATAGATGGACAGTCAAACGGACGGACAGATGGGATAGATGGAAACAAAGAGGGATGGATGAAATGGATAGATGGATATATGGAAGGATGGATGGCAGCACGAAGAGAAGGATGGATAGATTAATGTTTGTATGGATGGATGGATGGACGGCGTATTAATTCATCGATAGAGACTTAAAAGCACTTCTGTACTTCTCTCAGGTTAATGGCATCTGCCAAATGCAATAAATCTAAATGACAGAGGGACGTGTTAATAAATAGACGCAACCTTCCAAATAATCAGAAACGACTGTACACCTGTTCATTCATGCAAAGACTCGATCCTTCAATGAGATGTTTATCTGCACAGATGTAAAGGCTGATTATTCTACATCTATTTCCAGCAGCAGATCAGTTTCAGATCTACAGTGTGATGCAGATATCTCTGTGCATCTCTAACAGAAGTCCTTTCCTACACATATCTACATCTACCTGAGATTATGTTAGCGTGATATCTGAAGAATGTTCGTTTGTTAAGATCTTTACAGAAGCACTAGAGGAACTGCTAAGATTTTGGTATCAATCCAAATAGGGTTGAGGTCACAGCAAGGTGAAATGTGTAAGAGTTTTTATTCTATTGTGTCAGAGTTGTAAGTGCATAAAGATTAGTAATAAGAAGGATTAAACCTGCACACACATAATTCACATTTAATACCTGTGTATTTCTTTTTTTATCCCTCAGATATTTATTCACATGATGTCACCGAGTTCCACTCCCAGTTTCTAGGCATAACGTTTTTTTGCACACGATCGTATATAATTGTTGACAAAAACCCGACATTATCACGCATGTTATTGTAACATCAGCACGGAAAAACAAATCGCACCATTGTTATCTACAAACAGTAAAGCACACCTGTGCCAAATATCTGTCGAATAAAACAAGCGCTCTTTATTTCTGCACCTGTATGAGAATGTTAAGTGGCTTGGTCAGATGACAAGGCCCTCGGGTCATGATTCGCTTGAATGCCTGAACGGATTCAGATACCATGGAGATGAGGATGAAACAAATACACATGTAGGTGTGTGTGTGTGTGTGTGTGTGTGTGTGTGTGTTTAGAAACAAGTATTGCCGAGTTTCAGTGAAATCCTCTGAAGATAAAGCATGTGATCTGGAGGCGTCGTTGATGGCACGCTGACGTTGCTGACGTGTTCGTGGCTCAACACAATGATCGTTCCAGGTGTAAATAAAGCTCACTAACAGCTCTTTGTCAAGTGATGTTGACTTATCTTTGTTTGGATGTCACTTCATGCGCAATCCATTAGACTATGCAAATGCAGCTGACATCCCTGCCGATCGAAAAGCCATGCAAAAACAACGGTTTGATTTTATTCAAATGAGATTATGGGGATCTTCAGTATCTGAACTTCAGCGCTCGTAACACACGGAGACTGGGTCTGAGGATATTTTAGCGCGTTATACAATGATTAAAAAAAAAATTCACATGTTGAGATACAAATCATTTTATTGAATTGAAACATTTACTTGCTGTGCATTTTTTTTTTTAATTTAATTTCATCAACACTTTAAAGAGCAATGTGTATTAGACTCAGAGGAAGCTGTCGTGCTAAAGGAAGCCAAGATAATATAAATATGGAAAATTTATGGACGTCAAGAAGATTAGTGCTGACTTCAGGAAGACCAGACAAAATTATGCAATTATAAAAAAAAAAAAAATAAATAAAAAATAATAATCTAAGCAACCAAATAAATAAATAAATAAATAAATAAATACTGTTCAGAAAAAGTAGAATAAGAAAAATTTTGATATTTAAGTGCAATATTTGCTTATGTATATATTCTAGAATTCATTAGAATTTTTTTTTTCATTTAAATAGAATATTTGAATATTTAACAGTTTATACACATTTCTTTATGAGAAAAATGCATTAAATTTTCTTCCATTCTGCACACAACCTACTCATAAAAAGACCTTAGTGTAGTTAAAAAAAAAAAAAATCGGTTTCTTCAATGCTGCTGCTATAAATTGGGATGAATTTTGCAGGTCTATGGGACATGTTTTGCTCCAGTAAATATGGAACAAGGGAATAAAAGGCTAATTCTTCACCTTCTATTTAATCACCTTCTATTTTTACCAAGTCGAAACAAGCTCGAAACGAGCCGCGTCTCAACCTGCTTTTATAGAAAACAGACGTCTGTTCATTGACCTAAATAATGATATCATGCAGCGGATTACTTTCCTGTTTGACAGCTACAAGCCCAGTGATGATGATGAGGATGATGATGATGTCATGTGAAGGCTGGATTATGGCAGGCAGTGTTTAGTCTCCTGACACGGTGTACCTGCCGGAGTCCAGGTGATGTGAAGCCCAGGCTCTCCACGCTGCCCAGACACGTCCATGTTCTCCATCAGACACTTTCCATGAGATACTTCAGGCTTCTGGCTTTCCTGCTTCTACTGCTGAACCTGTTTGGAAAAGGCTACACACACACACACACACACACACACACACACACACACACACACACACACACAAACAGACACACACACACACAGCTTAGTCTATTAATATCTGTTGCACTATTTTAATTAGAATATCATTCATCACTCAAAAAGGGGCGGGGTTATTACCATACCATTTTTATTAGGTAATAATCAATTGATCAATTCTAATTTAAAAAAATGCCATAAAATCAACATATACATGCAAGAAATAAACATGCAAGTATGAAGAAAATTGGTGTTTCTGAGATTGTGTTTATTTTGATTTGCGCCTAAATTTACACACACCTTTACTAAGGGGGGGTTCTGAAAAACATTGTCACTGACTAACACGTTAACACTAAAAAAACTTTATAATTCATTGTTTTTAAATAATATACTAAAAAGGGTTTCATTTTATTTTATCTTACAAACGGTAAATATATAATTTTATATGTATATATAAGTAAATGTCTTAGATCGTCAGCTACGTATAAATAATAGAAAATAATAAATTAATCGAAAAGAAATATTTACAAAATTATATTATAATAAATTAAATTCAATTAATTAAAGAAAACTAATATTAGAAATACTACTAATAAATAATAAGTTTTTTTATAATTGTTATTTATTAAAAAAAACATTGAGAGTTTGTTACAAAAACAAATGCTTAAGATTTAAAGATATTCTTTTGTTACAGTAAGAAACACAGTTAAAATAACCCACCATTTTGTGCATCTAGAATAAAAGCAATCACACACACACACACACACACACATACACACAGATTAAATATGAACCTCTGAACTCCTCTCTCTATCCCACTGCTCTGTGTGTCACCCGAAGCAGCTTTTTAGCTTTTTATCCCTCTGTCACACAAACACCGTTCTCTTAATCCCTGTGAATTCACCCCGTGACCTTTCACCTCCTTGGCCAGATCCAAAGCAGACGTCATTTTAGGAGCTAAATCACAACCACCTGAAGCTGTGACCTCCATCAGGTGATCGACGGAGCGCTGGTCTGGTACTAATTAAAGCCAAGGGCACAACCTCGGTTGGGTTAAATCAGCACATCCAACCTGCAGCTCCTCGCTCCCGTAAACGCGTCTGCTTCCAATAGCACACAAATTACAATAGCATGCAGCGTGACCCAGGGCCATGTGCTCGCTTCACTCATAACGAGGTTGATGTGAGTAAAGTAACTGAGGGAATCTGCTGGAGTCACGATAATAAAGAGTAAGTCATTTGGTCGGAGGAGGTTTGGGGTAGCACTCGTCAGATGTGGCTTCAGGTGACGGCGAGGTGAATTTATATTAAAAAAATGGGACAAATGGTCGAAATGACATCCAGACAGCAGGCACGAAAAACACTTCATTAGACAGGACAGAGCTAAAGAGCACCATTAGAAGAATTTACTCTGTGTGTGTGTGTGAGAGTGACTGTGTTTGTGTGTGTGTTTGTGTGTGTGTGTGTCTGTGTGCGTAAGTGTGTATGTGCATGTGTGTGTATGTGTGCATGTGTGTGTTAGAGTGAGTGTGTTTGTGTGTATGTGTGTATGTAAATTGTTTCTACAATTTCTGGAGTTCGCTCCCAAGAATTTCACTCACCACATGTGCACATGTGCTGTGGTGATGTGACAATAAAAGTGACTTGACTTGACTTGATTTGATGTGTGTGTGTGTGTGTGTGTGAGTGAGTGTTTGTGTATACAGTATGTGTATTTGTGTATGTGTGTGTGCTTGTGTGTGAGAGTGAGTGTGTTTGTGTGTATTTTTGTGTATTTGTATGTGTGAGTGTGTTTGTGTGTATTTGTGTGTATGTATATGTGCATGTGTGTGTGTGTGTGTGCATGTGTGTGTTAGAGTGAGTGTGTTTGATCTATCTATCTATCTATCTATCTATCTATCTATCTATCTATCTATCTATCTATCTATCTATCTGAGTGACACTTCATGCACTCGGCACTCAGCATTGCTGATTAGTTCTGACTCTGATCAGAAGGTGTCTAACACTTATACACTAGACCCCAGAGGACGTGTGTGTGTGTGTGTGTGTGTGTGTGTAGTGTGCAGTAGTGTACAACAAGGTGGATTAGTGCTTTTGTCAGAGCACAACATCAGGAAGTGAATGTCAGGAGTCGCCTGGGACCTTTTAAGACATGTGATGTGTTTTCTCACTCCTAAATCCTCACTGCATGTTTTTGATCATACATGTACAGTATATACACACACAAAGAGAGAGAGAGAGAGAGAGAGAGAGAGAGAGAGAGAGAGAGAGAGATCTCAGCTTGTGTCATTATTTATGGTGGCTCCAGTGTTCTTGAAGGGTGCAAAGTGTTTCTAATAAACGGTTTCGGGTTTCCCCACGCCTCAGCTGCCTGTGTGTGTGTGTGTGTGTGTGTGTGTGTGTGTGTGTGTGTGTGTGTACTATCAAAGAATCCCAGACTGCTGACAACCCTTGGGTCATCCAACTCTGCTCCCTGAAAGAAAGAGAGAGAGAGAGAGAGAGAGAGAGGAATGCTGTGTGAATACTTCCTCACAAAATGAAAGGAAGAATGAATGAGCGAGAGAAACATCATAGTTATTAAAACACTGATTATTGCTAAGTTACCGCTTTTCTATATGTCGTCATTTCAGGTTGTAAAACTCTCAACGTCACACGTTCAACGGGAAGTTACCTCACCTGACCATCTTGAAGATCACAGGAAGTAAAAAACGCTGCTCTTTAGTTTTAACAAATTATTTATAATATAATGTCCTCTGCCATTAGCATGGATGCTAGTTGGCCACATTTTGTGTGTTTGTTTGCTACTTTTATGCTAACGATCTACCTCACTAAATTTAATTTCTAATCTGATTAGAACCATGTTTCAGCTTCTCAGAGCTTTACTTCAGGAGTGTGAGTGACAGAAAGCCTGTGTGTGTGTGTGTGTGTGTGTGTGTGTGGGTGTGTGTGTGTGAGCAGGTATATGACAGACTTACAGGTTGGTTAGAAATTCAATCTTCATCTGTGTGTCTCTACACTGTGGTTTTACTCCTCTCTCTCTCTCTCTCTCTCTCTCTCTCTCTCTCTCTCTCTCTCTCTGTCAGTCTCTCCCTTTCTCAGAACATCACACAGAGACAGCGTCTCTCTCAGCACAATTTAGCCAACAGAAAATATGAAACCTGAGAAACACACTGCGTTTTATCTCTGGACAGCATCAGTCACCAAACGGACCGGGAATTAAGTACCTAATATTTGATATCGGCCGGATTTTTCCTGGTTTTTCCTTTCTCTCTGGAGATGTAGAACAGCGGGTGGTGACTTTTTCCTTATTTCAGTATAAAATCTCACAGTTTAATGACTGAAATAAAATTAAAACAAATGCTGAGATAGAAATCTGCACTTCATGGTTGTTTATTACACCCTTTTGAGGAGGAGGAGTCTACAGTTTCAGGACAGAGATGTCTTTACTTTTATGGACATTCCATAACATTAAATGTAACTATAAATGGATAGAAAAAAAAGATTAAATTAAACCTTTGTAATCGTTAGCAAGTTGCTATAGGACACGCTGTTCGAGGAAAATAATCAATGTTGGCAAGGTTGCAGCATGTCGAGCCATATCGTATCGATTATTGGCTATAAGTCTGGATCCCACATCATCATCCTCTACTCATTTGCATACTGAATGTGATTGGCCAATATTTTTTTATTTTGTAAGTCATTTTACTTTTATTATTTAGTCCCTAAGTTTTAATTAAAAAAAAAAGTTAATTTTACTCCAGTTTGGTTCGCCAGAGCTAATGAAATAATTCCATGCTTTAGAATTTTTAGTATTTCTACTTTCTATAATTATCCTCATTAAAAAATGAAGTACATGAACATGAAGTCTTAAGAAGGTATTGTGAAAAAAACACAACTTTTTTAAGACACAAACACAATCTTATATTCATTTCTATATTAAATAAAATGGTGAACTTCTCCTAAACTTCAAATTAGCAGCAGCTGAGAGTGTAAAAAAATTATCTGTTCTACGGTTTAATCTGCAAACCCATAACTTTAGCATACGGCAGCGAGGTGAAGGGGTTGTAAAGAGACGAGGGTCTAAACGATGTGAGAAGAGACAAGACGAGCTTTAAACTGCCATCTTTGGAACAGCAGGCGACGTTTAGCGCCAGATCTGAGAGAATAAAGATACACACACACACACAAATCCATAAAAATACACTATTAACCCTCAGAGTCCGTCTATTCAGACTCGTCTGTCTGGATCTTATGTGGGAGAACCGAGACCGTGAGGCAGAGGGGTGGAGAACGAGGGCAGATGGATTTATACCAGCAGAGGTCAAAAGGTCTCTCTCTTTCTCGCTCTCTCTCATTCTCTCTGTCTCTGGTCAGCTGACTGGCTCCAGAAAGACCCCAAAACAACCTCCGTGCCATCTAGTAAAGTCATTAGTGGGGTTTGTGTTCTCGTGAACTTTTTCTTTATTTTTTAACTCCAAACAATTTCGGTATAATTCTGAAGAGCAGTTAACACTATATCACATTCTTACAGAGTCATTTATTTACACACATTAAACGAAACGTTTGTTTTCTCTCGTCCACTTCTTCATGTAACTACAGGACATGAGGTTAACCTGCATTTACATACATTATATAAAAATAAATATAAGCGTACTGTATAACAAGGAGCAGTTTACAGTGACACTAATTTAAAATCTTAACCTTAACTGCGTTGTTAGATTTAATATTATCTTCTTGAACATTAACATGAAATTTTAAATTCACTTTAACAAGAATAACTTTAACTCTTTTAAATCGTTTGAGATTAACAACTTTTACCCTTTAGCATAACCATCAATACGATTTTTTTTTTATATTTAAATTAACACATTCTTTCAACTCTTTTATCTTTAACATGAATTGATGTAGGACCTTCACCTTAACCTCAACCTTAACATCAATATTAATATTAAATTCAACATCAAATAACTTTCACATTAACAACGTAACTTCGATAATAACTCTTTTCACATTAACATCAGTATTCATTTTAGTACTAAATTATCGTTATACTTAACACTAATATTACCTTTAGCATGAACTTATCTAAGATCAAGATTCATCCTTAAAATTAACTCTCTAGAAGTTTTTTTTTTTTTTAAATACAATTTTAACAACATATTAACTCTTTTACTATTAGCCTTAACTTAACATTAATCTTATTAGTATCAAAATTCAACATTACATTTTTACATAAACACTTTCAGAATAACATCAACATCAAAGTTAACTCTAATATTAACTCCATGGACTTTAAGATTAACTAAACATAACATTTAACATTAAAATGAACTTTCACATGAACCTCATCAACAACAACAATACCTACTGTAACAACAGCATTAACAGTTTTAACATTAGCCTTTGTATATTAATAGTTGTATTTACATTCCAGATTAAACATAAGATTAAAATGAACTTTCACATTAACATTCACATAAACATTCCATTTTAACATTAACCTTATGAAAAATTTTAACTGTAACTAACACAAAATATTCAACAGTAACATGACCTTTAACATTAACACTTATTTTTAGTTTAAATGTAATTTCAACATTAACCTTATCACTGAATACCACAATCCTTAGCCAGCTTGTTAGCTCTTATAACATTAACTCTTAACAAGAAAACTTTTAAACATCATTTCATAGCATTAACACAATATCTTTCCATCAACTTAACTTTAAGATTCATTTTAACTGCAACTTACACATTTTAAATGCATGTTATACAGACTTAACATTAACATTAACTTTAAAATTAGCTTTAGCTTTAATTTTAAACTGAACATTACCGCAAACAACTCTTAACATCAATACGCTACGATAAAAGATCAGTTTGATTCAAGTTTTAACTAAAGTACTTGCATCATAAACTTTGTTCAACAGATTCAATGGTTTCCTTTTTTTTTCATTAAAGAAACAAATAGTGATAATATATTTAACTAAACTCTTATATTTGTATATATAAGAGTTTAGTTAAATATATTATCACTATTTTGTTCATTAAAGAAACAAGTAGTGATAACATTTAACTAAACTCTTATATATACAAATATTCTAAAATGCAGATATTCCGCAGTGTTAAACGTTACTGATGTGATATTTCTTCACACATTAAAGCTTGTTATCATTGACAAATTGTTGTAGTGTAAGAGGAATAACTACTTCTAGTAAAAATCGGAACAATTCTGCTGTGTTATCACACCATGGTTGATTAGTTTCCCACAACTTCATGACACCAAGTGTGTTATTCTATCCTCAATGTGTTTTTGACTAAGTAATGTAAATGAATTTTAATACTTATTAAAATTCATTTTAAGTCTTATTGTTTCTCTTTAATAAAAGTTAAAGGTACAGAACAAACTAAAGCTAAAGATTTGATCTCTAACCCAGTAGAATGCGCTAAACTACGTCACAGATAAAAGCGTGCCTTGGGCCGGCTTCAACACCGCGGCTTTAACCGTGAATTCAAGGAACTCGTCTTTGGTGTGACAATAATTTCTGCGCCGCTGAGACGGATGTCAGCGACAGAATGCAGATTATAATGGACCTCTATTCCTTCACGAGCAACGAACCATGAGGTATTTGGAAGGCATCTGTCCGTCTGTCAACGTTCAGAACAACATGCTGTCTAAAATTAGCAGTGCGTGGAACCTGTAGGAGAATGATGTCGTCCTGTAGTGCAAGTCTGGCTGCATGCACTGTATAATTCATGAAGGACTTCTTTGTTCTTACCTTTTTTTTTTGCAGTATTAAAAAAAGTCAATCTGAACGTGTTCGTTTCTGT
>NC_083466.1:25650828-25735828 GCF_030014155.1 Tachysurus vachellii | reverse complement strand
TGAATTTGACTATTATTAGATGAAAAGCAAGAAAGACGTCATCAGCGTGTGGGCGGAGTCTGTAACTCCACCCCCGAATGGAGTGAAGCTTGGACTGTGTTGTGAATATAATTCAATGTGAAATCGATATGATTCCATCAGGTTGTGATGGAAAGAGCGTATAATTTACGCAGGTGTAATTTATGATGTGTTACTCATCAGCCCACGCTGGAGCTCCTTCACACAGATCAAAGCCTCTCTGCATCATCGCACTTCTCCACACTTCTCTCTCACTCACTCGCTCCTGTAAGGACACACATGACGAGTGACTGCTTAATACTCAGACCGGTTCATGTACAAAGGAGGAATCCAGCTGAGCTTTAAAGCTTTTAGAGGACAGAAGAGAGAGAGAGAGAGAGAGAGAGAGAGAGAGAGAGAGAGAGAATAATGTGGGGGTTCCCGAGCCACTGGAGAGCTTTTAAAGTGAAGATGTAAAGCGATATCATATTCATCCACTGTGACTCTTGCCATCACCCCATCGCACACCCCATCACACACACACCCACACTCCCCCTTCACCATCGGCCCTTTAATACACATTAGGGAATAAAACGCAGCAAATAAAACCTGCAGGGTTCAGACTGCATGCCTGTCATTTTTCCCTAAAAAGAAGAAAAAAAAAGAAGAAGCGAAAAGAATCTGCAGCAACGGGTCACGATTTTCCCGACATTCCTGGCAGGAGACGTCGTAACGCGGCCCTTTATCGTAACAGCGCCTGGGTGGATTTGGCCAGAAGAACTCTTAACCCGGCTTCGACGCTGGATCTGTTCTACTGAAGGAATTAGACATGAGCCACGGTCAACACGAGCGCTGTTTTTCTAGGCAGCTCTCTCCATTCTCTCCTCCTCTTCTACTTTCCTGCTCTTCTGTCTTGTTAACTCATTACAACTTTGGCAGCGCCGTGTGCTACGCTATTGTTTTTCCTAAGAATTTTTTTTTTTCTTTCAGAATATCTTGTGCTGTAAATCAGTGATACAGCATCACAGCATTAAGGGTTTAAATCCTCCTAAGCAGTGAGAATGGGATGTGGGACGTTTGAGATCTTACACAGAAGAGAAGAGTGGTAAAGAAAAAAAAAAAGGGAAAAAAAAAAAAAAAAAAACATGTTAAGCTTCCAGAAAAAAAAAAATGCTTACAATGTTGTGAGGTTTTTCTGTTCGGGGAGTAACATGGTTGGGTTTATAGTGTGGAATATGTTAAAAATAAATAAATAAATAAATAAATAAATAAATAAATAAATAAATAAATAAACAAATAATAAAAAAACCAAGAACAATTGGAGAATAATTTTATTTTTATTTTATTTTATTTATTTATTTATTTAGTTAGTTTTACATTTATTATTCTTTTCTATTTCTACTTTTATTGTAGCTCTTTCTTTTCTTTTTTTTGTATTCTATTTTTGAATCTGTTCTTCAGTTCGATTTGTTATGATGCTGGTGGATTTTGATGTATACTGTATGTAAGATCTTAACTTAAATCCGATTCAACACATTTACCTAATCCTAACCCTAACCCTAACCCTAATCCTAACCCTAACCCAAACGTCTGATGTAGTGTCTGTGCGTCTGATCTAAAATAAATCATGACTCTGTTAGCATTCAGTCTGAGACTTGTGTTTATCCCTCAAACACTCGGTGCATCTCAGAGATCAGAAATAGATTTGATATCAACATTTACTCTGAAGATACAAACATCTACAACCTTTTCTATGCATATACTGTATACCTCCTAGTACTGTAGAGAAAACCCAGAAATAGTGATGAAACACTAGACGTCCTGAGTGTGTACAGTCAGATCAAGTTCAAGTTCAACACCACTGTGGAGTGAGACATGACAAATATGTTGAATGTTGGATAAATGATGTCTAATATAGAATAGAGTAAAGAACCCAGTGGAGTTTTAACTCTGTCTCTGAGCAGAGAGCCACATAATGAATAATTCAGACCATAGAGCGCTCTGACATGTTCGAGTTGTGTAAATGACTTACATAATTGTATTAGTATAAATCTCCCACAGCCAGTCAACTCTGACATCATTACACGTTTATGCTACGAGACACTTCATCAAGACGTGTTTGCTTTCCATCTAAACAGTACATATGATTGTGACAAAATAAGCAAGAATAAATACCCTGATCTTTCAGTAAGGCAATTACCTTTTTTTTATTTATTTAATTTTTTTTTTTGAGGCGGTGTTTAACTATTGGTTACATCGAAGTTAAAGAAATGGATTGAATTGGGGGAAAAAAAAATCACTCTTAGAGTAAAAAAAGTTCTAAAGGGTTCTACCTAGTGCTTGATATTCGGATCCTCTAATAGGTTATTCATACGTTTAAGGTTCTAGAACACTGTGGGGTTCTTTTGCTTTCAAGTTCTTTGGAGTAAAACTGAAGAACCTTCATTGAATATTGTGTAGACGTTTTTATTTCTTTTATTTACGATCTTCCCATTTATATTTAAAGTCTTGCGCTGTATTAAATGCAACTCTACAGCAGTGTGTACATCGGCCCGAGTGTTGTAAGCTCATCCATGCAGTCATTTAAGACACGGGACAAGATGCTCGCTCGCCTTGTTTTATCGGTTCAGGTATCGTACTGTAGATTTAAAGTTCACACAGGGACATCGAGGAGCGAGCGCTACAGTATGTACGCAGACTGTCTGCAGTCGACAGACAGTCTAACAGCATTTAAAACCCTAATCGTTCCACATCATCCATCTGCTGAATTAATCTGTCAGATGAAATAGCATACATTCATCTCTCAGAGCTGCGTAATCGCTGGCTGGCTGAGATCGCCAGTTCTGAGGCGGGAATAAACCGGTCTCGGTTCCTGCTGAAAGCCGTGACGGCCTCGCTGACAGTCGTAAGCCCTGCTTTGACTCTACTGTCAGGGCACACTGGCCCTTTGTTTCTACTTGTGTCACACCCTCACCCCCTTCTCCACCTCTCCTGGTCTCTCACACACACACACACACACACACACACACACTCAGGCCTGCTGCCAACGCACTGTAGCGTTCGCTAAGCTAGCGCAAAACCCTCGGGTGAGTAACCATCAGCAAGCTCGTCAATAACGAGGCCTAATGTGACAACATGGCACGAGAACACTGACAGACACACTTGTGGGTTTTAAAACGTCATCAATTAATTTGAATTTCCTCCTTATGAAGTTTGAATAAATTAAAACATCAAAAACATGTAAGTTCATTTAAGGTGCCGATATTTTTTCCCAAAGAAGACAAGGTGCTCCGACAGGTAAAAATATTTATTTATTTATTTATTTATTTAATTGTTTAATTTGTGAGTGGAAAAATGATAATCTTTATATTATTTTTTTATTCCATGTAATTTTTCCATGTCATTTTTTATTCCATTTTTTTTGGCTCATCCTCCTTTTTTCTATTTAAACCCCACACTGATCCTATACGTTATCTGCGTACTCTAGCGTAACCCTTGAGTAATTGACTTAGGAGGAATTTCCTTATTACATTTCTCTCTTCATTTTTTAGCATCAGTGGGGTTTTTTTTCCGCTCTAATCCTCTGCAGGTTGACGGTGTGAAGGGATTAAATGCATCAGAGAACGGACAAATTGCTCCAATTGTGTGCAGTTATGTGAGGATGTAAGTATTGTTGTGGCAGGAGGAAGAATAAAAGGCAGGAGTGACAATACAGATCATGTTAGAGCAGATATCTCTCTCTCACACACACACACACACACACACACACACACACCTCCCTTTGTCTGTCTTTCATGGAAAAAAATCCAAAGCTTGTATTCTTGGACTGTTTGCTGCCAAAATGACACTCTGATGAGACAAAGCAAAGACGCCGGACGGTGATTCTCCTTAAAGGAGACGTTCCAGTCTCCAGATATGTGTGTTTGAGTGTGAGACTTTTTATCTTTGACTCACAGTATGTGTGTGTTTGTGTGTTTGTGTGTGTGTGTGTGTGTGCGCGCATATGTACATATTTGTATGTGTGTGTGTGCGAATAGTGTATGTGTGTACATATATGTGTGTGTGCACATGTACATGTGCGTGTATGTATAGTGTGTATGTGTGAATGTGTGTATATGTGCGTGTATGTATAGTGTGTGCATGTGTGTGTGTGTGTGTGTGTGTAAGTGTGAATGTGTGCATATGTGCGTGTATGTATAGTGTGTACATGTGCATGTATATATAGTGTGTGCGTGTGTGTGTATGTCTGAATGTGTGTACATGTGCGTGTATGTATAGTGTGTGCATGTGTGTGTGCGTGTGTGTGTATGTGTGAATGTGTGTATATGTGCGTGTATGTATAGTGTGTACATGTGCGTGTATGTATAGTGTGTGCATGTGTGTGTGTATGTGTGTGTGTATGTGTGAATGTGTGTACATGTGCATGTATGTATAGTGTGTGCGTGTGTGTGTATGTGTGAATGTGTGTACATGTGCGTGTATGTATAGTGTGTGCATGTGTGTGTGTATGTGTGTGTATGTGTGTGTGTATGTGTGAATGTGTGTATATGTGTGTGTATGTATAGTGTGTACATGTGCATGTATGTATAGTGTGTGTGTGTGTATGTGTGAATGTGTGTACATGTGCATGTATGTATAGTGTGTGCGTGTGTGTGCGTGTGTGTGTATGTGTGAATGTGTGTATATGTGAGTGTATGTATAGTGTGTACATGTGCGTGTATGTATAGTGTGTGTATGTGTGTGTGTATGTGTGAATGTGTGTATATGTGCGTGTATGTAGTGTGTGTGCGTGTGTGTGTATGTGTGAATGTGTGTATATGTGCGTGTATGTATAGTGTGAACATGTGCGGGTATGTATAGTGTGTGCATGTGTGTGTGTATGTGTGTGTGTATGTGTGTGTATGTGTGAATGTGTGTACATGTGCATGTATGTATAGTGTGTGCGTGTGTGTATGTGTGAATGTGTGTACATGTGCGTGTATGTATAGTGTGTGCATGTGTGTGTGTATGTGTGTGTATGTGTGTGTGTATGTGTGAATGTGTGTATATGTGTGTGTATGTATAGTGTGTACATGTGCATGTATGTATAGTGTGTGTGTGTGTGTGTATGTGTGAATGTGTGTACATGTGCATGAATGTACAGTGTGTGCATGTGTGTGTGCGTGTGTGTGTATGTGTGAATGTGTGTATATGTGAGTGTATGTATAGTGTGTACATGTGCGTGTATGTATAGTGTGTGTATGTGTGTGTGTATGTGTGAATGTGTGTATATGTGCGTGTATGTAGTGTGTGTGCGTGTGTGTGTATGTGTGAATGTGTGTATATGTGCGTGTATGTATAGTGTGTACATGTGCGTGTATGTATAGTGTGTGCATGTGTGTGTGTATGTGTGTGTGTATGTGTGAATGTGTGTATATGTGCGTGTATGTATAGTGTGCGTGTGTGTGTATGTGTGAATGTGTGTATATGTGCGTGTATGTATAGTGTGTACATGTGCGTGTATGTATAGCGTGTGCATGTGTGTGTGAATGTGTGTATATGTGCGTGTATGTATAGTGTGTGCATGTGTGTGTGTATGTGTGTGTGTATGTGTGAATGTGTGTATATGTGCGTGTATGTATAGTGTGTACATGTGCGTGTATGTATAGTGTGTGCATGTGTGTGTGTATGTGTGAATGTGTGTATATTTGCGTGTATGTATAGTGTGTGCATGTGTGATGTGTGTGTCTACATATGTGTGTGTGTGTGTGTGTGTGTGTGTGTGTGTGTGTACATATATCTCACCTTGATGTCTGACGATCTGATGTTAATAAATACAAATAGAATCATTTACACAGTTTCCCAGCGATGTGTAGCATCAGGGTTTGTGTAATTTTGTTCATCTATCTGCTCATGGATTAACGGGTCAATTGTAAGCTATTTAGATTAGTTCAGTGTTGTATAGATGTGTGTTGTGTGTCAGTGAGTCGTTATAAGGAGAAAGTAATTGACATGAAAGAACAAAATGAAAGCGTAGAGCTTTAGCTCAGATTTCTTTTTATTAAAAAAAGCGTTCTACGTCCTTTTATATTAAAGGGGTGGTAAAACACGTTTTTTCGAAGGCTTGATAGTGTTTGTGCGGTGCACTGTGACATGTGTTCATGCTTCGTTTTTTAAAAAATTGCATTATTTTTCATATATTTTACCTTTATTCTACACTGCTCTGTCCCTCCTTGTAAAACGGTCTGATGGTTTCTGGGTTCTATGAAGCCAGTCCCTCAAAAATAGCAATGGGCTAAGATTGGTTAGCTGGCCCAGTGTGTTGTGATTCGCTAACCACCTAGTGCACGTTTTTCGGAAACGTCACGCCCCTTACCTTTACCAGTAGTCTGTGCTTTGGTGGTATTAGAAACAATGGCGTCAATAAAACCATACCAATTTGAGCCTGAATCGGACCCAGAAAATTTTAGTGAAGATGATCGAGCAGAACCTGTTCAAGAACGGCTGTTAAACGATGTTTCGGAATGTTATGTTTTTTTTGTTGTTGTCTCATACCTTTTAGATACGTTGTTATGTAATTGTACTAATTATAATAGTTGATGTTTAATTTACAACAATAAGTGTTTGTCTATTAACAAAAGTGTGTTCAAGAACCTTTTTTATTTAAAAAAAATATATTATTTTATCAGGTGTATAAAAATACATTTCAACCATTGATCCCTAACTTCCCCGTCCCTAGGAAGGCTGAACAAAGTGGACCTGCAATCCAGATGAAAATAACAGCGTTTCGTCGGCATCGCGGCAACGACACTTCAGCCTACTAACTATACCACAACAACTCTTCTCTACAGCAATATAAAATGGCCACGCCCCCCCCTTAATTAATATTCTCGGAGGAGGGGTTTATGTAAATATCGGGCTTAGTGACGTCAGCAACCCTGGAGGAATGTCGTGTAGTCCCTACCGGCCGTTTGCTCTAGTCCTTAGAAATGAATTTCTTTAAAAGCAAATATCTCCCTTTGCTTAAAACTTTGAACGTTGTAACTTTGCAGATGTTGTTTATGCTCAAACAGGAACATTACACACTAGCTAAAGTTAGAAAAGTGAAATCATGTTTTACCACCCCTTTAAACGTTCCAGAAACTCTACAGAAATTGTTCACATGTTTCATTTGTTTGTTTGTTTGTTTTTGTTTGAATCTGTTCATGTGGAGCAAATCTCCAATGTCTAGTGTGAAATAAATCGTTACCATAGAAACGATATTCCCAGTGTGGTTTGAAACAGTGTGGTACTTTATCACGATACATTCGCTACGATTTTCGGGATTGTTGACTTAAACCTTTAAGAGTTGCAGTATGTTGTTAGTGCAGAGGATTTGAAATTCGGTGACCCTGAAAAAGAAAAAAATGAAAAAAAAAAAAAAAAAAACACCGCAAAGCAAACAGAACGACTTCAACTTAAAAACGTTCACTTGAAAGAAATCTTTCTGGCTCGACTCCTAACCATCCTGTGATTTACAGATTTATTTACATTTCCATCCTCCGACAAAGCTGACAGTTATATACATGCCACAAGACACGTTTCCACCAATTGACTCATAACAAGCGTTAGACAGCTGTAGGAAAAACAAAGAACAGAGAGGCGTAACTGCAAGAAAAGTGGGCTGAGGTGCGATCAATTGAAAAAGGACATGTTTATAATATTGCTTGTGTTTAAAAGATGAAAGTAAAGGATGTTCTATCTGTTTACCCAGAGGAAGCTCTGTATAAGGAAGCAGCACTCTTTCCAGATCATATAAGAAATAAAGGAGTGTGTACAGAAATTTCTTTCTATCTATACGCTGGACTGAAGCAGCTGTTTGACCCCTGTCCCCTTCACGCTGCATGAATTCACCCGCTTCAAACCAGAAGCTTTCCAAAGAAACCTTTCCTAGACTCTATAAATACTCCAAATCTCCACGCTTTGTAAAATAAACACAGCGCAAAATAAGGAAAGAAACGGAGCTTTTCAAGCTCAGAATAACTACAGCTAAGGCTCTGTGTCTTTCATGTCCGAGGAAGCGAGGAACAATCTCATTGTTGCATTGTTACATTTCCTCCTCACCCCGTGAAACTTCTGCACTTCTTTATATGAGGTCAGCGTCAGTGCCCGCGTCCACACAGAGCACGCTCGCTACGGCTAATATGGCGGCAGCTTTGAAGGAACATGTACAGGAGCTCATGTCAGGGTAAACGGTGGAAGCCTAGAGCCTAGAAGAAGCAGGCGTAGAAAAAACATTCTGGTGTTAGCATCGGGTCAAGGCGCGAGGGGCGGTAGAGCTTCACGCTCCGAATTTACTGGAACGAAAAGGATCAGGAGTTAGAACTTTAAAGAGGTTGCAGTGTGTTTAAAAAAGTGACACTGAAATGCAGATCACAAGCGCGTGACCTACAGGAGTCATGGTATAACGTGAAAACTCGCCGGCGTCATGCCTGATGATGGTTTGGTAGTCGTGTGAGATCGAGAACTGAGGTGAAATTGCTGGGGATGCGTTAGCGCAGTTTAAATTATAAAAATGGCTCAAGTCCAACTATAAAAGTACAAACTTAACAAAAAAGTACCTTAATGTGTTTATGTTTATGTGGTATATTGTTTAAAGGTTTATCAAAGATGATCAATGGTGAAATGGTGGGAAAAAATTAAGCATGTGGGCAAGAATTATGTTGAGCAGGTTATTTTAAATGCTAAGCAAGTTCTCTTAATGCTTATGCTAAAGGTTTGGTAAAAATATATTATTACATACAAAATACAATATTACAGTCTCTCAATATTCATTCACTCACTCATTTTCTACCGCTTATCTGAACTACCTCGGGTCACGGGGAGCCTGTGCCTATCTCAGGCGTCATCAGGCATCAAGGCAGGATACACCCTGGACGGAGTGCCAACCCATCGCAGGGCACACACACACACTCTCATTCACTCACGCAATCACACACTACAGACAATTTTTTCCAAAGATGCCAATCAACCTACCATGCATGTCTTTGGACCGGGGGAGGAAACCGGAGTACCCGGAGGAAACCCCCGAGGCACGGGGAGAACATGTAAACTCCACACACACAAGGCGGAGGTGGGAATCGAACCCCCAACACTGGAGGTGTGAGGTGAACGTGCTAACCACTTAGCCACCGTGCCCACGTCTCTCAATATCTTAAAGTTAAAATAAAGATAAATTCATGTAAATATGTGGCTGTAACCCAAACTGTATTCTTTAATTTAGTGGTTAAATTTGCTATTATTTTGCAAGATCTCACAAATACTTAAAATTTTTAAAACTTAAAAATAAAAAAGAATTAAAATCATTGTGTACTCAGGGGCGTGGCTAGTGAACTCGATTTGCATATGCATTCGCAAAATTGAATTTCGAGCGCTAAGGATGGGTTGCCATGGAAACTTAACTAAGGCTTCACGTATTAAAATTGTTACCGCATTTTTTCATGATGTTACAGATGAAAGATCGTGTGACAGAAAAACACCTACGATACCTGGATTATCAGTCATGATGCTCCATGACAGTGTCCAAAATTATAGAGAAATTTCAATGCGAGAGTAAAATGCGATCACACCGGTAGAAACATGTAAAATACAATAAACACACAAACTGCTCTGCTTTTCATTAGCACTAATGAAAATATTACACAATGAAAAATACAAAACCCACACAAACATCACTTGATACTTTCAGGCCCCTTCTGCAAGTCTATAAGGTATAATGTATATATAGCTCTTGGTGCATTCTTCGTCTGCTTGGTTCTGGACCCCATAAACTGGGTGGGTTTGAAGATGTTATCAACAGACAATAAGCAGCACCTGTCCGGTAGTGCAGGGTGGGCGTAAGCAGCTGGTCAGGGGCCGTGAATAACCTATTTGCCTTTTACAACCTTGTAAAAATCAATGACCTTTTAAAAGGTTGCACCACAGGAACATGTAAAATGCCTCAATCTAAAAGCCAGAGGCAGAAATTTGGTACTGCATGAGATGGGAAGTACAGAGAGAGAGAGAGAGAGAGAGAGATGGGACAACAGGGGAAACGTGAAAAAGATGAAATCTCTTTCTGACAGTCAAAGAGCAATATTCGGCATGCACGATTGGGTTATACGAGTGTCAAACTGTTTCAGCAGATACTTTAAGCACAGGTATAGCAAGCAGAGACAGAGCTGCCAAATCCTGTTTAATTACCCCACGAACAATCAGCGGTTCACTCACTCCACATCCACCTCAGCTCCAGCAAATGAAAGAGTGCCTGTCTTTGTGCATGGAAAGGATTAAGCAACTGACAAATTGTGTAAGAGACTTCCCTGGGAAAGAAAAAAAGGACAAGGAGAGAAAAATGAATGCACTTAGACATTTAAGCATTATCTTAGAAAGAAAGAAGAATTAGCCGGGGGAAGTAAAGCTATAAAGTGATTGTTGAGTCTGGGAACACAGGCACTGTAGAATATATGTACATAATTGAATTAATTCTTTAAACAATATAGAATTACTCAGATTAGGCTAGCGAACTAGTGAAAAATGCAACTGGAATCTGCATTGGTGAAAAGGTACCTATTGACTTCACCACTATTTCAGATTTGACTTATTAGATTTGACTTGATTAGCAGCTGTAAATCATTGGACTTGATTTGGACTTGAAAAGGTTTTTTTAATAAGTGAGAAGTCATAAGTTAGATGACATGCCCAAACATTTGTGGACACCTGACCATCACACCCATATGTGGTTCTTCCCCAAACGAATGACTAATAGCTGGAGGTACACAGTTGTATAGAATGGATTTGTATCCTGTACCATTACAATTTTCCTTCACTAGAACTAAAAGTCTCAAACCTGCGCCAGCATGACGAAACCCCTATGCATTAAGCAAGCTCCATGAAAAAAATAGTTTGCCATGGATAGGGGAAGATCTTGTGTGGCCTGCACAGAGCCCTGACCTCAACCCCACGCAACACCATTAGGATGAACTGGTATGTTGATGTGCCCCAGGGCTCCCTGTCCAACATCAGTCCACATCTTCACTGATGCTCTCCAAAATCTAGAGGAAAGCTTTCACAGAATAATGGAGGGGTACTAAACTAGAATGGGATGTTCAACAAAAACCCATGACTAAAATTGTCAGGTTTCCACGAACTTTTGGTCATAATTGAACAAAGTATGCTAGTCCATGTGGGAATTGATACTTTGCTTTTATTAGCTGTGTTTCTTATCACCTCAATAAATTCAATTCCATTTTATCTGCATAGCACTTTTAATAAAAGACATTGTCAAAAAGCAGCTTTGCAGAACCCATTAAGGAGATTTATATCCCTCATTTTCAAGCCAGAGGTGACAACGTTGATGAAAATCTCCTTTAGATGACATGAGGAAGAACCCTCGAGGCGATCCAGACTCAAAAGTAAACTCATCCTCTAGTGGCCTCAGACTTTTGTTCACAATTACTTTGCTAACCACATTATAAATTTGCTCATATCCATCATTTTCCCTGACACAGTGAGGACAGATGAAGCTCTGGTGGAAGGCTGAATTGTTGGCAGTGGAAATCCCCAGGTGCTGGCTGGGACTCCTCCGAGAGGTGAAGAAATGGAGCACAAGACTGAACACATGTAGGCATGCTGCCTAAGCCACTTCTCTGAGGAATGAACAGAAAATTCCCCACAATGTCAGATGTGATTAACCACATTTCTTACCCCCTCTACAGGAATGACAGGTCACCTGTGGCAGTAATCGCTGACTTGGCAAATATTACAAATTTTTTTCACCTCATCTAATTGCAGATCTCATGTATTGCCAGGCCACAGAGTGGGAAAGTGTGTTAGAAAACAGTTTTGAAAGATCTGGTTGAAAGATATATGTGTTCAGCATTTTCATGCCATACTTGTGCAGACTATGTTTGGTTTGCTGTACTTGAACATGACATTTCTCTTTTAAAAGAAAATGTGTCTTAATGCACTTTTAATGCAAACTACTATTAACCTAAAGGAGACCCACCTTTTAAACGTGAGATCTAGACTATTGTATTTAAACAGACGAAAACCGAGAGGGCAATTTAACAAGCCGTATAACTAATGCTGCCAATCCGAAACAGACATCACACAAATCATCCTGATTGGCTGCAACTTTTTAAGCAGTCATGTCACATAAAAAAAAATTACTGGCATCCAGACGTTGCAGTACTGGACAGAATCATCCGGAAACCCAACACTGCCCTTCTGCCACCGCATGCTCTGCTGCCTCAGCTCCATTTGGAGGTAATCATGAGCAGACCAGAAGCCCTGCTTCCTGTTAGCGCTTCCTGATTAGCACCAGTGAGGTCTTACAAATGCGCCCTACTGAGTTGCCTTCCTGTTAAGTATTCAGACTTGGACCTCCCCAAAACCAAAGGCACCATCAGGGTGATGAATACTGCTGTTGTGAGCATGGAATCCAAGGCCACATGTACTTTGAGAAACCTGATATTTAGTCCAAGCAAAAAAAAAAGGGGCGGGGCAAAATTAAGACAGAATGAGAGAACATCAACCCCCCCTCCTCTTTTTTTTTCATTTTTTGATTTATGGCTTTCCAGGGTCTGTTTGTTTACATTCCTAAGCGGGCATGGCAGCCACGTTTTCAGCTTCAAACGAGTTGACGCCTGAGTGATTTGTTCCCTATTTGCCTTTTCAAGATCTGCTGCTGTTCTGATGCTTCATTACAAACAATCTGAAGAGTCTGCACGAATCTGTGACCAGCATATAGACCAAATCATTTTCCATCAACTTGCCAACCCATTTGTGGTTCATTTGACAACGAAAAAATTCTAGCAATTGCTACGTTGAAACCAAGAATAATAAACAAGTGCCAATTAACAATCCTTTGATGGCTTTGCTTTGTTTCTTTGCAACACCAGACAGATCGCAGCCTGTTAGCTTGAATGTTCCACAGCACAAAAAGATCCGTCAGTAAGGCGAGTTTTATTTAACATGTTAATTGTGATGCTAGAATTTGGCTCAGGGCCCAAAAACATGAGGTCAAAAATTACAAAATAAAAATAAATAAATAAAATCCAAATGAAATGACAGATATCACACTATTGATTTATTGGGTTTTCTACAGGACTAATGAGATGCTAGTCCAGTAATTCCAGATTAGTTCCACTATTTTAGGATACCGTACCCTTCTGTTGGCACATACTGCAGTCCATACAAAGGTGGCATTGTAGCACAGCACAAAGTGTTGGCACTTCACAGCTCCAGGGTGTCTGATTTTATCCTGAGGTGGGGTTACTGTGTTGAGGTAACTGTTCATTCCTCCTGCTTCCAAAAAATGTGCTAGTAGCTGCTAGATTGGTGCTTTGCAATGGACTGGTCTTCCATCCAGGATGTTCATGGTAAAGGCTTTAGATCCACAGAAATAACCCAGTTACTAAAACTGGAGTTAAAATCTGCAGCTCATATAGAATGATAATGTACAATGTTCCTCTTGGGAGTTACAATATAATGTGAAAGAATCACTTGGTAAATAAAGCTAAATTCTCACTAACTTTCTTTAAGATTTGATTCACTTCCTGTTACATGCCTCAGCTTTTGTTTGTCCACTTCGATATGATTCGAATGCATCAGGACGAATGGAAACGCTTAGTGAATAGTCTCTCTCTCTCAGGTCCTCATAATTTACACACATTCCCAGTGTGAGTGTGCCAGGATGGGGAAGAGGTCCTTTCTTTTCCTTCCTGACTGATGAGCAGACAGATAGATAGATGTGGGCCACTGGACCTGTTCCCCCACCCCAGCAAGACAGAGATGCGGTGCAAGGAAAGAGTGCAGACACACCCTGCAGTTATTACACATAAAGGACAATAGTAGGACGTTTGCAAAGACTTGTGATATTTAGGATCATTATAAAAGTCAAACTTCATTCTGTTAGAACATTTCTAACTGAAGTTTAACCCTTTTTATTGCTTCCCTCTGAAATCAGACTGTTATGAGTGTCACTTTTCCTGTCTTGTTGAACAGAAGATGGTTATATCTTGTCATTTTCAGGATCTTGGTCAAATTTATAGTAGTGCATTTGTGTATTTTAATTTATATGTTTGTTTCTTTCATTTGATAGATCGTCAATTTGACATTTAATTAAAGATACGAGGAGAAGTTACTGGATACAGTTACTGTAAAAAAAATGTCACAAGCTGCAAAAATAAAAAGTCCTTTGTACCAAATTGTAGAAAATACAGCAGCTTACAGCAAATGATTCAAATTCATTTCACTATTCAGTCTTCATGTCCCTGGTAAATTAATTGCCATGTGAATTATAATAACTATAATATAATATAATAAAGATGTTTTCAGGATTATCTGCTAACACCAAGAATAAAACATACCCTTGTCAATATCCATCACAAAATACCAATAATTTAACTAGTTAGTTAGTTCCTCTTTAATGGTCCATCTATCCAAAGCGTTGCAGTTCATGTATATAGCAATTTATGTAAATCTTTGTACAGTAAATAGCATCATCATAACATAAGCGTTATACTGTATATCACAGTATATACTGTATATGATGCATACATTTATATCACAGTTTTTCCCCCATTGTTCCTTTAATAGAAACATTTGGGTCTCTGGATACTATTTAAATATTTTGAAGACACAATGTATGTGTTATAACAGTATAATATCTCTTTAAAGGTGCGGGTTGTAATGGTTAGAGCCCTCTGCTGCTTGTAAGATGAACTGCAAATGTCTTCCTCTTTCTAAAACAGACTCCACTCCCTCCCTCATGCCCTCATCTCCACCTTGTGTTGTCTTCTCCATTAGGAAAAGAGGGAGAGCTGAACAGAGACGAAAGTAATTTCAGGGTCAGTTAAAAAGATAACAGAAGCCTAAAATGGACATATCAGCTAGATTTGATGTCTTACAAATTACAGGTGTTCTAAAATATCTTTAAATGATGATGTGTGATTATTATTGGTTAATAAACAAATCTTAATAATTTTTAAAAAATAACAATAAAAAGTAGACTATACTACTTCACAATTCTAAAGACTCTGGACATGTTGAGAAGATGTTGTATTGGCAGGAGAAAAGTACTGAAATGGACTAGAATGACTTTAAGGACTAGGACTTTAAGCATGATGTTCACTGTGTGGCTATCAAGCAGATTAATCTGCAGCAGTGAAGGTTTATGGGTTAATTCGACACTAAAGTCCACAAAGAAAATCTCTCCAGATGTAATGAAGGCATGTATCCTGAAAGGTAAACAGCTCCCTCTGTGCTACACACATACAGAGCTCTTGAATAAGCACTAAAAGTGACTAAATGAGAATGTATGACTAATCCCTTCAACAGGGTAAAGGGGAAGATGGAAGGACACTTTAAAACCATCTACTACTCCTTTATTTAAAATAAATAAATAAATAAATGCGGCGAATATGCGAAGACATTCGTTCTTCTCCAGCAATTCAAAACTGAGACTTACTAATATATAAATGCTTATATTTAAAAGCATTTGTGAAATATACTGTATGTGGTACTGGATTTTAATTAAATGACACAAAAACCTTTTCTGTCCAAAATCGTGATTTCTTACGAAGAGAACAAGTCAATCTCCTGACTTAAACAAAGTGCCTTTTGGAGAGCAGAAAGAAAGAGGGAGCAAAGGGAAAGAGAAAGAGAGAATACGAGAGCTTGAGTTTTATACTTTCTGCACAATTTCCTCCCTATTTCCTCCCTGAAGACCAAGTGTCTGCAGAATGTGCAGAGTAGGCTTTCTGTAAAGAAGAAAAGGCTGGAGCCTGCCAGAGGAGGGAGAGAGAGAGAGAGAGAGAGAGAGAGAGAGAGAGAGAGAGAGAGAGAGAGAGAGAGAGAGAGAGAGAGAGAGAGAGAGAGAGAGAGAGAGAGAGAGAGAGAGAGAGAGAAAGAAAGAAAGAAAGAAAGAAAAGAGAGCTAGAAGAAAAACATAGAAGGAAGACAATTCTCTAAACATCCTGCTTGCTTTTATGCAAGTGGACGCTCAAATCCTTCTCTGAATTTTGTCCCATATGAGCAACACACACACACACACACACACACACACACACACACACATTAAACTTTAGGCCATTGTGTTTAAAAGAAAATATATATACAATGTGGTTGATCAATGTGGGGGAGGGGACTTGGTATGTGGAAGATCAGCTAGCAATCAAGGCTAATTATCACATACATATAAATTGCAGTCACAGAGTATTTTCTTGCCAATCAACATCAACAAATCTGAGGTAAATGTTGATATTTTAAACAGTTTTGGCTCGTTTCCACTGTTATTACCCCTTTATTTTCTTCATAAATGACTAAACAAAACAAAACAGCAGTTCATTAAATTTCTCAAGTCATTCTCTTTGTTTCACTGAGTCACTTCAGGTTTCTGTATCTAAAACAAATGCATAGATAGATTTGTGTTTGTTTAAAAAACAAACAAGACAAAAGGTAGTCTTCAAATGTTCAGATATTTATGAAATATTATAATAATTACACTTGATAGTGACAAAGCATGCTATTCAGATCCACCATGTTCATTTTTCTGAAAGGATTTCTTTTACTGAATTCCTGATTCATTTCCAATTTATATTTATTCACTTATTCATCAGTATGTTCTTGTTTGTATAGTAATGTGCACATGAACTTTTATGGCAGAAGCTCTACATGTACAGATTTTTTTTTAAATTTCATGTGAAGGTTTCTGAAACGCATTTTGGGGGGGTTTGCTTCAAAAGGAAAGACTTCAGGACTCTTAAAATATTAGACATTAATAAAATTTGATAAGTTAATGAAATTAACAAGAGAGATAAAAGAACAACTGATGGGGCTGATGATGAACAACTTTTTTGTAGCTACTATAACTTACATGAGCTTTGTTTGTAGCTGTTCTACACATTACATGTGATGTAAACAAATACGTGTCATGCTGAAAAGTAGCTGAAACGTGCAAATCTTATTGCTTATTGTAACTCATGAGGTAGACGGATGCTTGAGGACACACAAGGTCACTCTTGCTGTCTGCTAAGGTGTCAGGAAAAACACCTTTATATACAGCAAAGTGCTTAACAAACACTACTTCTTCCTGCCTACTTCCACAGGGACAACCATGTGGTGTATTAGTGACTGCTGTGTAATAGCATGTGTGTGTGTGTGTGTGTGTGTGTGTGTGTGTGTGTGTGTGTGTCACCCAACACTCAAGGCCTACGTTAAAGGTTTATGCATGACAAATGCATGGATCCCAAGGATGTGTTTTTCTGACCTTCTTTGGGAGGAGAACAATATTATTGCTTTTGCACAATTGCGGAAAAACTAACACAAAAAAACCTTGCTCTTGATTTCAAAGGTCAGTCTGTGATAAGGAAGTGCTCTCAGGTTGAAGATCAGGAATGTCAAGTAATTATTAGGATTCACTCTGTGTGTAGACCACTAAAAAATGTATATTTCCCTCAAGTTCCAGAAAAAAAGTACTGCAGTTTCTATAACTTTCTATAACACCAGGAGAAGTTTTAAAGGATAAATCTGTCTTTAAAGGGAAAAACCAAACTCAGAGCTCTTTTTTAACATGGGAAGCTCAGGGAAAAGTTGAGCTCACCTCTAAGCTCCAGGAAACCAGACTGCAGACACTTTAGCCTCTTGAGGTCAGAGGTAACACTGCTTGTTGCTGGGATGTTGGGTAAAGAGGCTCAGGGACCTTGTAAAATTTGCAGGGATCGTGTAAAAAAACAGCCAAATATTATATGAATAATGGCAGCATAGTTGTATTTCTTTTGATTACCTGTGAAGCGTTAAGAAAAGGTAGAAACACTAACTTAACAGCTAGCCCTAACTCCCTAACATTTTGTTTGACTTGAGGTGTGTGACTTGTTATGCATTTGCAATAGTGAAAAAATTGTTGGTAAAATTATAGTTATTTAGACTGAAGTCTGAAACATAAAGATCAAAATTCAATAGCAGAAAAAATGCTAAAAGATTAAAGGTGGGGTCTCCGATTTTTGAAAGCCAATGTTGACATTTGAAATCACCAAAGCATACACGCCCCGAACCCAAATGGGTCCCACCCCTGTATTGATAGCTTCGCCCACACATACATACGTAACCCAGGCAACTAATGGAAAGAAATGTGACTTTATCATAGCTGAAGGGAAGAACAATACGATTGCAGATAAACAAACAAGCAAAAATGACACAAGCATAATCATGTAAAGGACAAAGGCATATATTAGTTCTGTGTAACAAAGCAAAACCAACGTTACTCACCTATCGAGAAGGACAAAAGCGCCTCGGCGTCTTAAGTAAAGTTGGCCACATATTCACAGATTGGAGTTTCTCGAGTCAATAACTCAAGAGCTAAACGCTGTTACTACACAAAACGCGGTCTTTTTTTGTTTTTATCCTTCATGTCAATGCTAAAACCGCTTTCTGCTAATGTCACACATGCGCACTGAACACTCTCTCCGCACATATTGACAAGACACGCCCCTTTCTGCTCATTGGCTACACGTTTGTTTTGATTTTTGTTTAGTTTTCGGCCCGACTTTTCTGAAGCATTTCTCAAAAATCGGAGACCCCACCTTTAAGAGTGATTAAAATCCAGTCAAATGGATATTCACAGAAAGAACTTCTTATGAATCCTTTCCAAATCCCAAGTTTAATACGAAAGGCTCTGAGGCTCCTTATTTTAATCAAATTTAGAGAATATTCCTTATAACAAGGTCCACCAAGTCCAAGTCCACCAGGTATATAAAAGATTGTTGTATATAAAAAATTGCTGCCTAAAGTGTTGCTCCAACTAAATTCAGTTTACAAAATAAATTAAGTGAGTTGTTTATGTCTACAAGTTTAAGTTTCATATCAATTAAATATAATACAAAATATCATACAAATGTAGCTAATATAGCTTATTTGGATCACTTGCATGTTTGGTTGATTCATTCTTTAAAAGTGTTTTGCAGGAAACCTAACAAACAAAAACAATTTGGTTTCATTTCTTCATCTTCAATAAACACTTCTTTATTGTGGTCTGGGTCATGGTGGAGCTGGAGCACATCCCAGAAACACTGGGCCTAAGGAGAGAATACAGTCTGGATCATTCACCATTGTGTGAACCTTTAACATACAAATTCACACACTTCTACACACCTAGTTGCAATTTTAAATCACCTGTCCATCAGTAATCAATCACCTGGCATGACTTTTTAGGGGGATATCAGACCGCGTAAATATTCTCCCTAATGAGGACACAAAAAGACCATCAATATCAACGCTGCACAGAAAATAGCCAGAACTCAGGTTTGGTTCAAGTCCCCCGAGGCTGTGATGTGGCAACGAACCACAGTGACATATGTGAACCTTGTGAATCTTATGCCTAAAACCTGATAGTTGAAAGAACGTCAAGTTCTGAACACTTGCTCACCTGGATGAGAAACACATCTGTCTGTAAACCCCTGTTCTCAGACATTAGCAATTTGAATAGCGATAATTATTTAATTATAATGTTGATAATCAGAGCTTAGTTTGACGCAATGAAAGTCTACAATTGAGGTAATAACGAACAGATATCTCTGGCTCATCTTCAACACCTACATAGTCATCAGGATGATTAACAAACCACAGGTATGTCACCATGATGTTTTTTTGGAAAAATAAATAAAGTTCCATCATGTCATCATCTAGAAGCACTGATTGTTCCTTATATGTCGATTTTGGCTTCAATGCCACAGGCTGCTAGGGATAATTTGTCAAATACAGTATGGGTGTGAGGGCGAGGTGTGTGTTTGCACAGCACAATCAGGATCATTTTATCCCTCACTATAGGACATAGTGTTCCAAACTTTTTTTTTTTTTTTTTACTAATTATTTACTAAAATTATTGCTGAATTATTGGTTTTTTTTTTTTGTCTGTGGCTGTGATGCTTCTGAGGCCAAATAAAACACTTGGCAAAGAATTTGCAAAACTTATTATTAAACAGCATAAATAAACAATAATAGATGATTAAATACAATAAAAATCAAAGTGTCTTGTAATTTAAGGTGTAGATTATTCAAAGTGGATATTACAGTTGAGGCTTACATTGATTATTCAGAAACCTCGTGTATGCTAACCTGAGTCATGGCCTTTTTTTGATTTGTACGAATTCTTGTAGATTTTTGTCACAGGATCATGCTAACTATGAAAACATGTGAAATTGGGTGTTCTTAATGGTGGCATGGCTGGATTTTTAGCAAAAGTCACCTGCAATTCCCAGGTTGACTTAACTTATCTTCTATGCTTATATACGGCAATGTCTTTTGACTGGAAAACTAAGGTGATTTGTCTAGTTATTGGGAAATTAGGAGAATTAGAGGGGCATTATATCAATTATAGGCAAATCACAATGCTAAACAAACCAAGAAATTCTATGCCAGTGTATTCTTGTATAGGTGTGAGGGTTCATGTGGGTCGCTGTACAGGTTCCATTGCAGAATGTGAACCATCTTTGATCAGCATCAGCACCTCTAAGGCCATGGTTTTCTCCAAAAAATGGGGAAGTGTCCTTGCACCTTTCAGTCAATTTTAAGTATCTTGGGAATGAGTGATAAAAAATAAATCAATTAATCAATAATCTGAGACCAACAATTCTACAGTACCGATACATGGTGGTTAAGCAGGTGCTCGGTTTGCAGACGAAGCTCTCTGTTTTCAGGGCAATCTTTGTACTTATTTTAACTTACAGTCCTAGGATTTGGATAGTAACCAGTAGCATATGGTTGCAAGTAGAGCTGACCGAAATCAAAAGTACAAAAAGTACAGCTTACTCTCAAAGATAGCATGTGGAACTCTGCAATCTGGGACTTCCTTGATGTAGAACCAAGCTATACTGACTTTTGGTTCCAAGTTGTGGGTAGTGACCAGAAGGATATGGTTGCAAGTACAGTACAGCTGACACAAATGATGTCCATCTGCAGGTGGGGCTTACTTAAAAATAGCATAAGGAACTCTGCAATTTTGGAGTTGCTTGAAGTAGAATCCCAGATCTTCTATATCTGAAGGAGTCAGTTAAGTTGGTTGAAGCTACTTTAAAGTTTCCCCCATGTTGGGATCCAACTAAAGCTGTATAGACGTATCATACTTAATGGTCATGGCAGGCCAGACCTAGGACTCGCTTAGGAAGGTCTGGCGATCCCGCGAGAGGAGCTGATATCTGGGGCTATTATTGGAGAAGTCTAGACTGACCTTCTCAGCCTGTTGTCACTGAGATATCCTTGAGATATTTAACATAAATAGATTTTAAGCACACAGATCTGTTTTTATATCATTGTGTTAGACTGGCTCCATTTAATGTACATCATCTTGTTGTGGCTCTTCAAGAAACACAACAGTTCAACTATGCAAAAAATGTAACATTTTCTTTTGCTGACATTTTGGACTTTCACTTCAACTTTTATAAACCTTTTAATGAAAAATGTACCTCCTGTCTCACTCCCTGAGCAGTATTAATGAGTGAGGTCAGCTCTCCCTAATGAAACAGTGGGAGGCAGTGAGGTCGAGGCTGAGAGCCAAGGAGAGAGAGAAAGAGGGAGCTTCTCTCATTAAGATAACACGGGTGGAAACGCCATCCATCAGCCTACACCCCACTACTGTCATACGCCCCTACAGCAATATTCCACAAAGCACCAATCAAATCAACACGACCTGGACTTATATCATCTCTGCTCGGGTCTAAGTGTGCTCATGCGTGAATTAAACCTTACATTGTTTATATAAAGACAGTGATATTGTACTTGACTTCACTAGTGTTGATTCGGAGGAAATGGTCACTAAATATTATACACTCTTCTAAATCTATTCAATTTTGACCAAAAATACAGAAAATCAGAAAACCAGTGGTGGATAAATCGGACATTTATTATTTAGTTCCTCAGGAAAACAAAAAAACTCCAATGTACTGCAAAGTCCCATGCTTTGGTTATCCAAAACATTAACTAATCTATGGCATGGTTGTTAATTTACTGTAATTAGAAATAGTGAAATTGTTAGCTACATTAACAGAATAAAAGTTAGTTATGTTTATGATTATTATCATGCTTGTGACATTGATAAAAATTCTGTAAGTGATTGGTGAATGTATCAGTTATGGATAAAAGGAATTGTTAGAGGCTAGCTAGCATCTCAATATGATTAACCGTGTGATTATTTGGATCGGTTTCGATGCAATACAGTTCGAGTGGATGTGTGTAGCACTTTTAACAATGGATATTGTCAAAACACAGCTACACTAATCTATAAATTCAGGAAACAAATGATACATTTTAAATTGATCCCGGATGAGCGAGCCAGAGGTGACGATGGTGAGGACAAACGCTCTGAGACGATATGAGGAAGATACAGCGCAAACCTTGAGAGGATCCAGACTCAAAAGGGAACCTCGTCGGCATCACACTTGAGAATGTGAATATAAATCATTTCCCTTTCACTGTGTCCACATGCCTCATGACTCTGAAAAGTTCATCTCAGCTCTAAAAATTAGGATTTGTTTTGCCAGTGGATTTAGAATTCATACCTTGACCTTTAGCTTAACTTGTATAAAATGATATGAAATACAACCACTTTTCAGTTAGAGAGAGTTACAGTATGGGAGGCTTCATCTCCTGCAGCTCCTTTCTTTCACTTTCTCACACACGCCTCAAAGGGAGGCACAGTGTTGATTCTCCCCTTAAATGAGCCAGAAAATGGTGTTTGATATGTCAAAAAAAAAACAAAAAAACACCGTTCTCAGCGCATGATGGATGGAGCTGTCACTGATGCGGCCTCTCAATTAAGTGGCTGTGTCTAAACACCGTTTATCTCCAATTTGCCTAAGTAGCAGACCACAGCATTCCACAAACACACTCTCTCACACACACACACGCACACACACACATACATACACCCTGCGGTTCTGACACACAGAGCTATAATTAAGGGCAAGTGTGAACATCTGTAATGTCTTCACTGGGACTTCAACTCAAAGAAATTACAGAAGCATTGCAAATTGCAGGCTGTCTGTTTATTTACTCTTGAGGTTTTTTTATCTTGTTTTCCAACAGGAACACATCAGTTGTGTGAAGAATTTTAGCCACAAAACAAGAGCATTTCAAGCTCAAAATTAGTAGCATTGTGTAAAATTGCCTTAATAATCTATTTGTTTTTGTCATAATGTCATAAGTTAAAGTTTCCTTTAGTTGGAGTTAAACTTCACCCTGTAATGTAGCAGTTCTGAGGTTAACGTATTAGTCAGAGGTGTATTTACTTTATTCCTGTGGGAAGGTAGCAGTTGTGTGTCAGGTTGACGTTACAGCGGGACGTTTTTATTGCTAGAACAGTTACACTGGAGTTGTATAGTAATAGAAGGAAAAAAAAATATATTACATGAGGAATAATAGTTTCCTAAAAACAAAAGACAGTGAGTAACGACGTTGATGGAGACGTGACAAAGACGTGCAAACCTGCAAGCTTATCTGTGTGAGCAGTGTATACAGATGTGGAGGTGAAAAAGCTGAAGAGAATAAAGGACAAAAGCCGCGTTCACACTGCAAGTCTTAATGCTCAATTCGGATATTTTGCTCAGATCTGATTTTTTTGGTTTGGCTGTTCACATTACCTTTTAAAATGTGGCCTATATCAGATACCAGTGTGAACTGTTTGCTGTTTCGAATTGATCCGCATGCGCAAACGAACAACAACAATGACGTCACACGCAGCACGCCGTTGCGCTAAAGTTGGCGAGGTTATGGAGGAAGTAAGCATTTTCGCCTTTCTTTCTAAATGTTTGTGTAATGGCAGCACAGAGACGCAGTGTTATGAAAGTTTTCGGATGTCGAGGGCAACTTTTGATTATTTGATCCATTTTGTAGGCGTAGTCACGTTTGTGTGCGTACTCGCCGGCGCATAATTGTGACGAAAGTCGCATCAAATCCGCCTTGGTTGTTCGCACTGCGGCCACATTGGAAAAAATCAGATTTGGGTCTGATTCATGACCACATATGGAAGTGGTCTGAATCTGATTTGAAAAAAATCAGATCTGGGCTAGATTTGAGTGTTCACACTACTCCTGAAGACATCTGACCTGGTCACTTGACCCCAAAAAAATCAGATTTGGGCCACTTTTACCTGCAGTGTGAACGGGGCTTAAAGCTCTGCAGCATCACTCTCTTTAGTTAAGATAAAGCGAGGGAGGAATCCCACTGCATGACTAGAGATACATAATCAAACAGCATTGTGGGTAATGTAGAAAAAATGAACTGAAAAGAAAATACAATAACAAACTCATTTAAATGAATAGATTTTATTATACATTTTGTTGTGCTGTGCTAATCAGGGTGGATTTATCTGCAAACATTAACAACTTGATGACTTTAATGACTTTATAACGTTCTCAAACTTTCAAAACACTTTTATTTCCAAAATGTGTTTCATTGCCAAAAACACTGCAATATTTTCCTCTCCTCTGTCGTCGTGCACTCTGGATAATTACGCATGGGACGTGTGTGTTCAGAGCATGCTTAATGAAAGCAGAACACAGCGCAGGGTTTCATGTCACTCGGCAGCTGAGCACGGGCGACTGCACACGTTTCACCGGGCGCCGCGTACACAGCTCGGCTTTGTTTGGAAACCAAAAGACGTCCGGCATCGGAGGTGCTAAAACACTGGGGTCAGAGACCGACGAGGCCAAGCTAAATGTGTTGAAAACTCCTGAGTGACTCACTCTTACCACAGATCTGCTCTCTGTACCACGTCTACATCTATAATCGTACACAAATAATAAATCCAGTAAACATCCTGCTCAATAATGTGATAGAATTATTCTCAAATTTAGACTGTCTGAAGATGCATGACGTATATGTGTGGTAGAAGTGGAATAAAACACTTCCTGTTATAAGAACAATGATTTTCTTTAACACATGACATGGTAAATGTATCACACCGTCTCACCGGTGATTGTTGTCCTTTATCAGTATGCCGTAAAGTCTTTTATTTGATTCATTTAGAATCAGTTTGAAGTAAAAACGTGAATAAATCATTGTTCAACTGTTCCTGAATAAATAACAGGTAGTATTAGATGACTAGTAGTAGTTATCTTTCATCAGAAAATGCTTAGAATTTATTCTTCTAAAAGCTGCTAATCAAGATGCGAGGAAACTTTAAAAGACCTGGGTGATGCTTGCTTGATGTTATTTTTTTTTTCCCCAAAACCCACAGCCTGCATGCTGATTTTTCCTCAGTTGATGTGGATGAAAGGCTGCATTATAAACGCTGAGGCAGGTGTGGACTCGAGTCGTGCCGCAGTAACCCGAAGCCTCTGAGCCGGTGCTGCCATTTTTAAAGAGGTGTTGTTAAAGATGGTGATGTGAGGAACAAGCAGCCGTGTGTGAGGAGCACTACTACACCCTGACCTGTCTGGAGGTCAAGGTTAGATCATCAGCACAAGATCCAGGAGGTTTTTTTCACATCATTGTTTATAGCTAGAGATTTTATGCTAACACGTGTCTTTGTTTGGTGATTTATCCAATAGAAATATATGTATGTAACAGAGATTATTCAAAATAACATACATACATATGAACATGTGTGTCATCTTTCATGTTGTCAAATGCATTATTATTATTATTATTGTTGTTGTTGTTGTTGTTATTATTGTTGTTATTATTATTATTGTTATTATTATTAAGACTTATTAAGGTTGTGATTAGCTGTTGGGCCCCTGAGCAAGGCCCTCAACCATCAGTTGCAAATAATGAGATAATATTTAAGTTACTACGGATAAGTAAATGTATAGAAGAGTGAACTTCGACTCAAAGCCCCACACTGGGTTCGCTTTGTTTGGGGTTCCACAGTTTGTGGTTCCACAGATGAACCATGTGGAAGAACTTTTAAGCGTGTTTCAGTGACTGAACTTCAGAACTTATGCATTTTTGTCTTTTTACTTCAAGAGAGAAAAACGCAAACAAGAGACGTGTTCTGTTTGTAGCTGCTACTGTACCAGACGTTAGAACAGAAGATAGAAATGATCTAGAGACATTTTTTTCTAGTATGAAGAGAATAAGAATATGTGTAATGTATCACCACACTAAATGTTTCTGATGCTGAACTCTCACTTCTATCTTACATGTACATCTGATTATTTGATAAATAACAGAATAAAACAGTCATTCCTGGAAAACAACTGGACCATGGCTTGGATTTTATTATTTGAATGTTTCTGACTATAAAATACATGCTGGAAATGGTTCATTTGCACGTGTGACGTTTGATATTTGAATAAAGATGAATCGAGGCGAACATCAGTGCCGGTGTTTAAATATGAGCTTAGCTACATTTTGGAAAGCTCGGCCATGACCCGGAAAAAGCCTTCTGATGTCTATCAGCTAAAGGGATGCTATTGCAAGGCAGGCTGAAGATGAAAGAAAGTCTGGTATGAAACATTCTGCTGAAGAAAGATGCTTTGATTTAGCGTGGCGAGGCACACTGTACAAAAACGCAAGCGTTCGCCGGCCAAAAGTGGAAGTATGAGGAAAGTCATTATACCCATGCAGCCAGACGTGGCCTCCTACTCGGATCTGAAACACACACTTATGTAAAGCTACACTCAACAGACACACGGCTCCTTCCCCACACACCACTTCTCCCAGTCACAGGTTACAAAGCGGCTGTTTGCTGACAGCTCAGAGGATTGGTGTAGCCCACATCCCCTTCCCTCCTGCTGATAAAGTGCTGCGATAAGCAAGCGGCCCCCAGCCCCCAGGGCCCGAGTGAAAGAACAGCCTGTCTGAAACAGGAGCAGGAGAACGAGTAGGGGAAAGAGGAATGGAGAAAGGAGGAAAGGGAGGACTCGGACAAAGAGTGGATACACCCTCGCATTTGCATTCTGGACCGTCGCTTTTCTCAACAAAGCCCATCGCCTGCGTTTCATCGGAAGGAACTTTGAGGTTTGAGAATTTGAAGAGTTATGCAGAAAAAAAAAAATACCACTTCCTTCCTTCCTGCAGTGAGCTGGTAAATTGATGAAATGCATGGAAATGAATGCAGGGAATGAGTTTGTTTTAATTCTGGAAGGTCTGGAGCACCACTGGATACTGGAACAAGGATTGCATTTTAAACAGAAATGCTATGATAAAGAAAAAAAAACAGAGTTTAACGCTGCCTTCGTGAGCTATGGGATTTATCCAACTTCCAATTTCTGAAGTGTTAATTACGAGTGTGTAGGTTTCACATTTTTTGAAACGATGTTGAATGTTGAAACGAATGGCAGCAGGTTTACACAAACGTTGTTCTTTTATTTATTTATTTTTTTTATTTTAAATTTTTTAAGTAGCTACACAAGCTCACGGAATCCAAAATCCAGGTCTCAAGAGTTTCCTACTCGTAATTACGACCTGAGGATCGGAGGATCTCAACTTCCCAGTGGGAAACTCTTTACGATGGTTCAGCGTGTGATGGTAGCGTTATTAATAACCGTATATGTAAAGCGTTTTTTAACATGACAAAGACAAAGGTGAAAGTGGTCAAGACTTGAGAAAGTCCATGAGCTGAAAGGAGGAAGAAACTTTGAGAGGAAACAGATTTTTCCAGGTGATGTGGGAAACAGGATTAGAAATAATTAGTCTGTAAAATCTGTAGAGTTGAGCATTAAACAGTGTGCTGGATGAGAACAGGACAGTGTTGATGATCACAGCAGCAGTTCTTAGGTACAAATCTATATTAGACCTGGACTAAGATGAAGACTACGACTGGGATATATACATCAACTCGTCAATCCTTCCAGAAATGAACACAAAATCAAACAAATTCTTGTGTGTGTGTGACGTTCGTATGAGATTGGAATTTTTCACAACGAGGCAGATTTTCTGCAGATTCGGGTCGATTCGTGTCATGTGACGTCACTACATCACGCATTCAGTCAATTCCCTCGTTTAGTCACGTGTGTAGAACATGAGTAGAAACTCGTTACTTGTTAAAAGAGTGAATATTAACTCACACACACACAAAAAAAAAAAACATAGAACTAAAGCTCAAGGACAGCAAAGTAGAAATATTGCATCTCTTTAAAATAAAAATGTTTTTGAGGAATTTGAGTATCCAGAATCCTTTCTGTTTTGAGTCTCTGCTCTGTGTGTGTGTAACACTCATGCCACCAGCTGCGGAGAGCCTGGGTGTGTGTTTCCATGTTCCATGAGCTAATTACCTTAATCTGCTTCACTTGTGTCATTTCACAAGAATGCCTATGCACTCAGATTATGAAGTGTCTGTCAGAGATCGACTCCGTGTCTGTCTGTTTTGTTTTTTTTCCCCCTCTCTGCTCATGTGAACTCTTTTGACACTGCGATCTATCACTATGTGTAGAACAGGGTTTTTCAGTCGTGCTCTGGAAAGCTGTCCTACCCTAACACACCTGATCCAGCTATTTGTGCCTGTGGGTGTGTCTGACTATCAGAGCCAGGTGTCTTACAGTAGAGTTAAGACCCATCCTTTACACAAAAAAATAAACCTCCAGACACACACTTGTGTGTTTGTGTTTGTGTACTGAGGATGTAACACAGTGCCTTTATCTGTATCTGTATCTCTTTAGTATCTGTATCTGATTTAGACTGGATTTTACTCAGTGTTCATTTTATTAGGAACAGCTGCTCATGTACTGTATGCAGTTATCTAATCAACCAATCATGAAGCAGCAGCACATTTATACATGGAAACGATGTCATCTTGTGAATCACATGGTTGTTATTTGAGTAATTTAGAAAGTTCTGGTATCCTGGGAGTCTCTAGAGTTTTTATGGAGTTGTGCGGAAAAGAAAAAAAACCCTAGACCTGATGATGTTTTACTCTTTGTTGGGTTAGTTTGTTTTCTGATAGCAATTCTGATAGCAATACATAATATACAGCTGGTGTCATAGTTTATACACCGTACATAATCTGGATCAATAGGATATATCATATAACACATGATTATATACTGTGTAGAGTAAGACATGATAATAACTGAATTTACATGAACGAACCAGTTCAAAAGTTCACACTTTATCCTTAACTCGGTGTGTTGTTACCTTGTCCTAGTTTGTCCATAACAATCCTTCAGCTCCTGCACTTTCTGTGCTTTTCCAGAACATTCTGCATATTTGACCCCTTTCCAACATGGTTATATGATGCTGAGATCCATCTTTTCATGCTGAGGTAAAATTGAAATAAAATATATATATATATTTTAAAGAATTTGCAAATAAAAAAAGTTCAAGAAGGCAACTTGACATATAAAGAGCTGTGGGGGCGATCAGTGGTAATTGTTATTATATATATATATATATATGTGTGTGTGTGTGTGTGTGTGTGTGTGTGTGTGTGTGTGTATGTGTATAGAATAGAATAAAAATCAGTCCTAACAACACACACACACACACACACACACACACACACACACACACCAAGTCTTTTTGTGTGTAAACATTCCCAGTTCCAAAAACAATCTTTTTCAAATCCAATTCCAATTTTTCCAGTCATTCCTTATTATTTTCTCTGAAATCCGATCTACGTTTTTTTGTTTTTGTTTTGTTTTGTTTTTGCCGTGTCCAGGATATCAGATCAGTTGTGAAAAACTCTTAACAAATCATGAAAAAAGTACAAGTTACACATGAAGGAAACTGCCAACAATATGATGTTGTGTTTAAAAAAAAAACACTTTCCACATATGGAATATGGAGCTTAGCATGAAACTAGCTAAACATAGAGGCCATGCCCATGCTAGCATGTAGGTGCAGTTTAAATGCACAGTTTATACTAGAAACAAAATAAAAACAATGCAGAATATCAACTTTTACCTCAGAAAAAATTCCACTGTAATCCGATTTAGCATGAAAAGCAAGCTATGTTAGTGATACATATGAATATTACCATGAATGTAAAATAAACTCCTCTTTACAGAAACCTCATGTCTACAATCACACTATCTCGAATAAGTTTTTTTCAACGTGACACGAACGCACCATTAGCTGGTGAACTGTAGTAAATGAATCCACACCTTCTGACCAATCGGAATAGAGATCTGACCTCACAGCATTGCGTATAGTTGCTGGATTAGTAAAACAGACACAGAGACATTTACGAGTGAATTAAACAGTGAAATAAAACGACTCGGCATGCTAAGACTGAACACAGAACAATCTGATCAAATTACAGGCAGCACCTGGTCTTTATGGACGTGTGTAACACTAACACACCTCCCTAAGCTGATAAAAGACGTGATGATGAGCTGATGCCTTTAATTGTGTGTTGGCTCATTGTGTGTGTTTGTGTCTGAGGCCTCTGGCAGTTCCAGCGAGCACGTTTTTAGCGCTGTCTGAACGGCTAGCTTCCTTCCACAACAAAACGCACACGTTCCACTAGCTCGGGGTTTAAGGTCCAAACACTGTGGAGATTTTTTTTTTTTCAGTTTTACACCGAGGCTTCAATCCTGCCCTCGATTTGTTCTTGCCGCTGTAGCCGAGTACATCAAGGCTTAAAGAAAAGCAGCAGATGATACGTGAGATACAAAAAAAACTCAAAGCGCCACCATGCTCAGGTGTGTGTAGCTCAAATATCCCATAATCCCCCGTTACCAACGATAAGGTAGTAAGGATTTACAAGTTCAGTGCTCAACAACAATGAACTCAGAGAGAACCTGAAGAGGAAGAAAGAGTTAAACAGAGAGGTGAAGGGAAAACTTTCCGGTTGAAAGAAATGACAAAAAAAGAAGAAGAAAAAAAAAAGAAGATTCTAGAAGATTTCAGGTTTCATCACGAGTCAGTGAAAAGGATGAGACTTCAAACAGCATTGACTGAAAAGTCTTCTTCTTCTTCTTCTTCTTCTTCTTCTTCTTCTTCTTCTTCTTCTTCATCATCTTCTTCTTGTTTTCAGCTCTGTACAGCTCATGGTTTTATTTTCATTTTTTTTCTAATAAAAATTTCCATCAGTTTCACCAAATGAACAAACAATTCACTATTATGTTTTTTTTATTTTTTAATGAATTTGTAAATGTTGAATTTTTTAGTCCATTTGAATTTTTATTTGATTTGTCAGTTTTTATTTTCTTAATTTCTCACCCAGTCGTTTTTTTTTTTATCACATGTAATTTCTCACTATTCCTTATTCTTTTTTCTTTTCTTTTCTCTCTCACAATCCTATAGTCTTTTTCCACCTTATTGTTTTTCACACTTGATTTCTCACATGATTTATTTCTAATCACATGATTTATCTCAGAGTAAATTTATATTGACTTCAAACGAACACGTTAAACAATACTTTGTTGGGATTTTTTGAGGAAGAAAAGATGAATCAGCGAGGTGGGGAAGAAAGGTTTAAAGAATGGAAGGAAGACTCAGCCAGCCTTCAGGTTCAGTCACGAGCTAGTGGAAAGCTCTAAACATGGCCTTTTCCAAGACTGAGTCTCTTTTTCAAACAAGACATTTCCTCAAGCTCTCAGACACAAGGCACGTTGCGGGACAGTTTGTTTTCTCTCCTGACCCCAGTGTGTTCACGCAGCTCCAGAAGAAAGCAGTACGTCTGTTTGAAGCGGATCAGGAAGGGAAACAGGAAGGAAATCTTTCTTTGGGTGATTTTTTTTTTGTATCGATGGAATGACTTCCTTCTCCAATAAAAAGGAAAGGTTTAGTCTGGTTTGGATCTGTGTGTGGAGCAAGCTGTGTGTATCCGCTCAGGAGAAACCTCCCCACTGAACAATGAGCGTGTGACACCGGTGAAAAAAATCGGAATTTATTCGTCATACTTTCATTTGGATTAATCTCCACGCACCGTTCTGGTGAAAGGTTTAATAATGTAAGTGTTAAGTTCTTGCTTCTGATTGGTCAGGAGTTATTTTGAAAGGTGTTGAAGATCTAATTAGATCTAATAGGTTATTAATTAACTTGGAAGTTCCAACCTTCAGCTCAAATCATAGAACTGGAAACAGGGAATTCCTGCTCAGAAAGTTAGGAATGTCTTCTTAACCCCAAATACAGGACATGACGTCAATTCAAAATGACCACTAAATGACGTTAAACTCTTTTTCGTTTATTGTCTCCAGTGTCAAAGCTTTATAACCTTTCATAACCTTTCTGATGTTACAAGCTGATTTTTTTTATTTAATTCATTATCATATTTATTATCAGCTGAATTTCATAGTGGAACTGGACCTTCACTCCACTGCGCTGTTGGTTATTTTCCTTTAACACCACGCCACCAAGTGTTTCATCTACACACGATTGTTTTTTAATCCAATAAGGTATGAATCATGGAAACGGCCAGTTGGGGAATTTTTTGGCTTCTTCAGAACAAAACTAAGTGCATGGTAATGAAGCCAGGGGCGATTATTTAACAGCGAGAACAATACGCTTCACTCGCATTAATGTCAGAAAACAGGAACCACACTGTGTATATTACACCCTTGTGGACTTGGGATAAGGGGTTTTTATTTAAATAAATAAATTACTATGTTCGTAAACTTCATGTGTCATATTAAATCATTACAAAGCACGGCATGAAAGCACGGATCTTCTATAAGACAAGTGTAAACCCCACACTGAGTCTGAGGAAAAACACACAAAATACACTTCAGTAACTGCTGAAAGCTTAGTGTAACACACACACACACACACACTATCTCTTTCTACTCAGTGCCTCCAGGGGGTTCTTACACTTGGCCGCCTGACATCGGGTTACACTCTGGCTCCGTTCTGTCATGTTAGCAAACAAAGGCCTCGCTGCGCAATCATGGCTTAATAGCCTCTAATCTTACACACAATGACGCCTTTCACTTCTACAGCCACAGAGTGTGTGTGTGTGTGTGTGTGTGTGTGTGTGTGTGTGTGTGTGTGTGTGTGTGCGTGTCTGAGAGACTGTGGACACGAAAGGGTGTTTGAGAAACTGTGCAAAAAAAGTCTTCTTCTTCTTCTTCTTCTTAATAATAATAATAATAATAATAATAATAATAATTTATAGAAATTATAATAAATAAATAAATAAATAAATAAATAAATAAATAAATAATAGTGCATTATTTCACAGTTATCAAGAAAGCCCAGATGTTTTAAAAACAGGCTGTATTTTCTTCCTTCATCTTCCATCTTCCTCAGCTCCATCACTGTCTGTTTTAGAGTAACGTGCAGCACTCAGCAGGACTCCATCGTATCAGAACAGTGTGTGTGTGTGTGTGTGTGTGTGTACGCAGATGCCTCATACACACCTCCTGAGTCTTGAGTACAAGACAGCAGTAAACACACACCAGTGAGGAACTCAACACACAGCAGGTAAAGACAGTAACACAACATTACAATGAGACAGAGACAGAATGAAATCCCAGAGCCCTGGAGTGGAGAACCTAAACATGACAGGAACTAAACAGAAACACATTAAGGAGGGAATTCCTGACTCCACTCCAGAGTTTAGATTTTATTTTTATTTTTATATTTATTATTGTTATTTTCTCCCACAACCTCAAAAAACAGAAACAGTTCTGTAGCTGAAATGAAACCATCACTGTTACTTACTTACTGTTCTAGATACATTTCACAGCTTTCACAGGTCACCGATCACATCCTGCACCAGCCCAACCTTCACACACCTTTAGTTTCATTTGTGTGGAAAAACAACAACCACCACAAAAACAACAACTACAACAAAAACAACAACAACAACTTCCACAAAAACAAGAACTACCACAACAACAACAACAACAAGAACCACAACAACAACTACAACAAAAACAACATCATCTTCCACAAAAACAACAACAATTACCACAGAAACAACAACTAGCACAAAAACAACAACCACATTAACAACAACTACCACAAAAACAACAACCACATTAACAACCACAAAAACAACAACTAACCACAAAAACAACACCAAAACAACTACCACAACAACCACAACAACAACAACTATCACAACAACCACAACAACAACAACCACAAAAACAACAAGCACAACAACAACCACCACAACAAAAACAACAACACAAACAACTACCACAACAACAACAACCACAAAAACAACAACACAAACAACAACCACCACAACAAAAACAACAATCACAATAACCAACACAATCACAACAACAACAAACACAGTAACAACCACTACAACAACAACAAACACAACAACAACACAAACCCCTTCGTCTCATACCTGTATTTGTCCGAGTTTTATCAAAACAACATTTTCACCTACATCTGTACTACAATCTAGCATGAGTGTATGTGTTACATGTGTGTTGTACCTGCTAAAATGGCAACTGAGTAGTGCACCATCACAACAGGCGTAGAAAGTGGGTTTCTGTGTTCAGAAGTTGTTAAACACATTTATACAAGCCAACATGAGCGTTAAAATAGTGTGCAAAAATGTGTGTGTGTGTGTGTGTGTGTGAACAACACAGAGCAGTTGGATTGTTACCGAGTGCGACAGATTGTGCAGATGCTTGTCACAACCCTTGTGATTGCTGACTGACTCCATCTACGTAGCCCACATTCATCTGCGTGTATTTTTGGTCTTCATGGTCTGGCTGTTGGCAGTCGAGTGTGACTGTGTCTCACATCCAGACACACACACACACACAGATGCTGTGTGCACATGTGGGGCTGGTTAAGTGATTCAGTACTCGGTTACGTAAGAGCAGATTGTGTAGAGTTGGCAGTCAGAGGTCAGTGTGTGTGTGTGTGTGTGTGAGTGTGTGTGAGTGTGTGTGTGTGAGACTGAGAAATATTGGCACAATGTACCTTGGACTTTTTACGATCTGTCGATGTGTGATTGACACCCCAGATCCTCTGCACGTCCTCAGACAGATCCGATATCCGAGGACAGATCGGATCGTGAGGATTCGGCTTTAGTTAATACACCATTTTTATTTTCTGCAAGGATGACAGCGAGAAGACAGTCAGCCTCTCGGATTTCAGGAACATGCCGATGATGAAGAATACAGAAGGATTTTCCCACACACACATACGCACACACACGTTGACACACGTCCGTGAGTGTGATTCCAACGTTCAGCTCCGTCAAATAAAAGTCTTCAAGGCCGTTCGTTCCTCGTCTCCTTCATGACGGCTGTTTGCTTTTATTTTTCATTCCTGCACATGCTCGAGTGAAAGATGCGCATGAGAAGAGGAGAAGAAGGATGACGAGGATGAGGAGAAGGAGGAGAGAACGGTCATAGCCTTTTTGTGCAACCTAAGAGCCAATAAGGATATTAATAGAATAAAAAATACACTGGATGAAGTGAGGCGGGTTCACAGTGAAGGAAGAAAAGAAGAGGAGGAGGAGGAGGAGGAGGAAGGAGCAGACAGGCAGACTGATGAATCATTTGTCCATTTCAGGGCATCTCAGCTGTATGGTATGTTCAGAATGATTCAGAAGGATTGTGGAGATTCAGTAGCAGAGCTGAAGGTCAGAAAAGAGAAGGAGAAAACTGGAGAAGGAAAAACAAGCCAAGACAAAGGCGTTGTATTTAACAACGTTTAGCAACAAGCTTCAATTTATTATCAATACGCTGATGTAAATATATTCAAAAGAAGCTGTAAGCTGATGAATCATATCTGAGCTTAAACTGAACATACAATGAACTGCTTACGTACAAAAGCTATTCAACTCTACTTCCTGTTCAAATATTATTCACTTCTGCTTCGACCTCAAAACAGGAAGATTTAAAGCCACATATGAGTGAACGAAGAATTGTTTTATTGTAGAAAACAACCAAGAATTTAAAGCACGTTCAGCTCTCTAATTAAATATGAATATATTTATTTTATTTTATCTAGAAATTTGTACATTTCCAGCATCTGTATCAGGAAATGGAGAATTATTAATAGAAATATTTCGAATTTCTTCTTGAATTCTATGTATGTGATTTTTTTTATATATACTCTATATCCCCTTTCAGCTGTTAGCATGTGTTCCATGTCCATGTGTTTCTTTAGATGATGTCATGATTTGTGAGGAAACAAATATATGTCTCTTACTACGTCAAAGTTCTTCAGAGGGTTTTGTTCATTTTTTTTTGTTCATAATTTTGTTTGGATTATTGTTTTATCTTGAGTGTGAAACATCACACAAACAATTAGTTACTACTACTACTACTACTACTACTACTGCTACTACTACTACTACTACTACTACTAATAATAATAATAATAATAATAATAATAATAATAATAATAATAATAATAATAATCTGACGATGGGTTGTGTTATCACAATTACACATTATTGTTTTTATTCTAAACAAAAAAATAAATAAAAATAATTAAATTAAATAAATAAATGAGTTTGTTGTAAAAATTCTATTATTTTAATAATAAATTCATATTTAGATCTTTCTCTCTCTCTCTCTCTCTCTCTCTCTCTCTCTATATATATATATATATATATATATATATATATATATATATATATATATATATGGAAAAATAAATCTATTTATTTTAAATCAATATTAAATAAATCAATATTTATTTTTGCATTAGATTTGAAGTTCTGAGGTGAGTCAGGTAAAAATCAGTCTATTAATCATCCGTCCTTTAATTAAGAACAAGCTGAAAGTCCTGAAATGATTTAAACGCTTTCTGCTGGAACATGTTCGAAGGATTTATTATTTAAATAAAAGGAATTCTGCAGTTTTTTGTTTTGTTCATGTCACAAATTGTGACTGAAATAAACACTCGCTCTGCTGTAATAATAGTGAATATTTGTAATAACAGTGTGTGTGTGCGTGTGTGTGATTCATGAAGCGAGATTAAGTGTTGATAAGAGTGTTTAAAAAGTCGCAGCATGAAGCACATTCCTCAGAGATGGATATTCTGCAGTTCAGCATTTGTCATTCGTCAAACGTGTAGTGCACGATCAGCACAAAAATCTCTACAATTAGTTTTTATTTGACGAGCTGAAAACCTTTCTTGGTGCGGAGCAGAAGAAGACTTATTACCGAAAGGAATGCACTAACGACAGCGCTTTGCGACTGAACCCAGAGGCCAGAGCTGTGATTTCAATTAATATGTGATTAACAGAGCAGGCCTCCATTATGGCATGTTTCATATGTAGGTACTAATGTTACATTTTGAACCGTGTTCGTGCCAAAGTCGTTCCAGTATCCTTATAAAATAGAAAAAAAAGCAATGAAATAGCTGGGCTGTTTGGATTGGAGAGAGCGGGAGAGCGGTGAAGCCGCTGTGCTGAAATATGTTTGATTTGGACGTGCTTGGAGTGTCGTTTAACCCGTCTCGGTCATGAACTATCCCACTATGCCTCCAAGTGCCCTTCTTTTCTGTAGGGGTTTGGGGTGTGTGCTGCACAAACCCAATAACTCAATTAAAACTCCAGGCTGGGATTTAATTCAGCAGGTGTTTTTCATCCAGAACAAATGTGCGAGGATCAGGATGGAAGTGAAAGGACCGTGTTTGATCGCACGCCGTGTTGTTTAGAAGGTCGATTTGCTTCTGACAGAGTTTATATAAATCTGTCGAGTGAACAACGTTAGCTAACAACAACTTTAAGCTAACGTCTTAAATTTTTTGTTTGTTTCTGGGAAAAGCTTCATGGAGAAATGCTCGTAATCATCCCGGTGTTATTCGATTCTGAAAGATCGGCAGCTCGGTCAGGTTTATATTAACGCTCTGCTTTAATGTCTGCATTCTACAGGAAGAACTGTCTCAGGAAATCTCGCAATTAGGAAACAATTTGCCCGTAAAGAAGCAAAATATTACTATTTACTAATACTGTTGTACTATTATGCACTGTTATACAGTACTGCAATACTACAAAAGTACTGATATACTTATATAGTACAAAAGTACTGATATAGTGCTATACTTCATAGTACTGATATAGTGCTATAATACATAGTACTGATTCATAGAATAATTCAAGCTAAATTTAGATATATTTATCCCCAAGCCTGAGGTGACTGAGCCGACTGTGTGAAGGAATAACTGTGGATGGTAAAGGAAGAAACCTTGGGAGGAACCAGACTCAAAAAGGGAACCCTTCCTCATCTGGGTGACACTGGAGGTGTGATTATAAATACTGTATACAGTCTGACAAATGTGTATTGATGAGGAGGTTGTTGTCCTCAAAGACCACATAAAGTTGGCATCTCCTCTTAGTATGTTCGAAAACTTCATGAAGCCGGAGCTGGTAAATCTCTAGATGCCTCAGGATCCTCACATGGTTGGATTCATTGCGATGAAGGTACAAAACCTTCATGAGATGGAAGACACTCAGAGCTGGTACAATTTGGATGCCTCGGGATGGGTAGAAAGAGAGAAGCAGTGGAGAGGAGTTAGCGTAGCTTCTGTTCATAATATTAGCAAGCACTAAATGATAATGTGCATGTATTAAAGCGCAAGATTATGGGATGTTCACCTGACTAAAGAGATAAGTTTTTAATCTACATTTAAACTGGGAAAGTGTGTCCGAGTCCCGAACACTATCAGGAACATTATTCCAAAGTTTCGGAGCTAAATACAAAAACGCTCTACCACCTTTAGTAGACTTTGATATTCTGGGAACTACCAGAAGTCCTGAGTTTTGTGATCTTAGAGAGCGTGAAGGATTGTAACGTGTTAGAAGACTAGTTAGATACATGGGAGCTAAACCATTAAGAGCCTTGTATGTAAGTAGCAGCAGTTTGTAATCAATTCTAAACCTAACAGGTAGCCAGTGTAGAGATGATAAAATTGGGGTTATATGATCATATTTTAGGGGGACACGGTGGCTTAGTGGTTAGCACGTTCGCCTCACACCTCCAGGGTTGGGGGTTCGATTCCCGCCTCCGCCTTGTGTGTGGAGTTTGCATGTTCTCCCCGTGCCTCGGGGGTTTCCTCCGGGTACTCCGGTTTCCTCCCCTGGTCCAAAGACATGCATGGTAGGTTGATTGGCATCTCTGGAAAATTGTCCGTAGTGTGTGATTGCGTAAGTGAACGAGAGTGTGTGTGTGCCCTGCAATGGGTTGGCACTCCGTCCAGGGTGTATCCTGCCTTGATGCCCGATGACGCCTGAGATAGGCACAGGCTCCCCGTGACCCGAGGTAGTTCGGATAAGCGGTAGAAAATGAATGAATGAATGAATGAATGATCATATTTTCTTGTTCTGGTTAGAACTTTGGCAGCTGCATTTTGGACTAACTGTAGCGTATTTATTAAAGATGCAGGACAACCACCTAGTAATGCATTACAACTTATATAGTGCTACACTACTTAGTGCTGATATGGTGCTATACATCTAAGTAACTAAAATGTGATATAATATATAAACACCTTAAACATCCGTACGACACTAGAAAGATTGTAAATACTCTGAGGATAATTCTTAATTATGGGGCAGCATTTAACGATGGAGTTATTAAGTGAAGTTTGCATTGAATCTATAAACAACAGGAGATGATGATGATGACTTCATCAATGTTACCACAATTTTTGTAGTGACAAGCACCAGGGTGTAAAATGTCCATGTGAAAACAATCAGACTTCATGTCATTCACGTGTCTGGATTTACAGATAAGCAGTGAGAAAAGTGCTCTTACAAGACAGCCGGCTTATTTAAACCCTTTAAAGGAAAATAAATCATATGTCCTTCTGTCATATGACAGAATTGTGCAACTGATTCTTGCAACTGGGTTTTGGCTGAAATGGCGCTGTATGTTTTGAAAAGTTAAGCAGTAAATGTTAGAATTCATTTTCTTTCATTAATAACTCTTTCTCTGGGGTTTCATATCCAGCATAATGATAAACGTGTGAATTAGAAATGACAAATATTTACCCGACGTGTATACGAGCTAAACACAAATAAGTCGCTTAGATAATTGGATATATTTAGCTGGAAACACAAAAGGAAATCTAGAAAAGAAAACAAGGATAATGTGTAACAAAATGAATCCTTCATCACTCGTCCTGTTTCATAAACACACCATTAAATACACACCTACAGTGAGAAAATAAACACTCCACGCTAATACGTATGAACTCGGAGAGCGCGAGAAGAACATAAGATTTTCTACACTCTAATACTATCTTGAATTTCCAGTATTCTTATAATAGCATCATTATAATTAAAATCTAAGATTATTCAGTTTGATTTTTAATACTTTTACTCATTCAAGTTTTATTTTTTATTTTTCATTATTATTATTATTTTCCTGGAAGAGTTTCCTGAAATATTTTATTGCTTAAAATGAATAGAAATTTCATATACATATATTTTGTTAACCTTATTTTCATAACATAATTAAAAGGGTTTTTTTTTTCATTTACTAATATATATTTTTTGGGTTTGTTGGTTTTTTAACTTTAGCAACTTTTAGTCCAGCGCACACAATAATAAACCCCCAGCAGTTAGAAGTTATAGAAGAAACTAGCTGAGGACATTTATAGAAGTAACAAAAAGACATAATGGTGGATTCAACGGTTCTTCAGAAATAATATGAAACACATCTTTGTGACCTTTAATTTTCCTTCATAACAAATAAAACATTTGTGCTTGTGACAAATCGCTAAAAAGACCAAATACATGAAGACGTTCACAAAAACCTGCTCACATAGATGTTGAACGTCGATAGAAAGAAGTAAAACTTTCCTACAACCTCAGATACATAACACACAAACGCAGTACCTACATAGCATAACGCTAGCATGTGTGCACTAGCGCACATTTATTTTGACTTGTCACGCTTTTCAAAATGAAGAGAGCTAATCTGGCTGGGAACCAGAAAGGAAAGAAAAGGGAAACATGAGGAAGGAGAAAAAGAAGAAGAAGAAGAAGAAGAAGAAGAAGAAGAAGAAGAAGAAGAAGAAGAAGAAGAAGAAGAATTACAGTTAAGGAGTAAAGATAATACAATAGTCATCATTATTTTAGCTAGCAAACAGCAAAAAAGTGCTTTTCCACTATTCTGAAAATGTACAAAAATATTGGCAAAATTACAAAAAGAACAGTAAAAACCTGTAAATGTAAATAACCATAAAATTTAAAGGAAAATTATTTTGATCTAATAAATCCTAGTCTTATATTTTATATACATTATCAAATTAGCCCCAGTTCCTGACACATAACACAGTATTGTATCTAAAGATGTAACTTTACTGAAAATGCTTTAGAGGTTTATCTAAGTACAAAGCTTGATCTCAAGCTACATCTCACGCAAGCAGCAGAAATTTTAATACTGAACACTGAAGATTTTGTGAATCATCATAAAATGGAGCTGAGACAAAGCAGTTGCAAGTAAAAGTTTTTGTTAACGGAGCAGACAAACAAACCCTGAAACATGAACGTAAATACAGAAACAGGAAACAGGCGAGGGCCAGGCGAGCCACAAACAACAATAACGAGCTAATCCAAAAGACTGTAACGAGGAAACAGGACAATATCGAAACCCAGGAAAAAGCTGAAGACAAAGCAAAGGCTCACTACGGACTGGAGATTAAACAGTGAACTTCAGGAACACTGAAACAAGTCAAAGGTTTAAATACACAAATGAATTATGCGGAAGCACAAGGGTGTGGAGACTAGAGCAACAACCTGTTCGGCATTTCAACGACACATTCATTTGTACCTCAGAGCTGCTGCTGCTGCTGCCGTAATCAACATTGTCCTGTGCTCATCTCTTTTGCACACAGTCAATATTCAATATCATTTCTTTTGGAGTCTCTGGAAGTTTCTTCCTTCTCAGTGTTTTTCTTCAGTGAGATCTGAATCTACACAAATCCAATTTGGAATTCTGTGAAGCTGCTTCATGACCATGTTTAATGCTAAACATTTGAGATAAACTCAATTTTTTCTCTCAGTAGTAAAGTTGGGGGCACGGTGTCTTAGTGGTTAGCACGTTCGCCTCACACCTCCAGGGTTGGGGGTTCGATTCCCGCCTCCGCCTTGTGTGTGTGGAGTTTGCACGTTCTCCCCGTGCCTCGGGGGTTTCCTCCGGGTACTCCGGTTTCCTCCCCCGGTCCAAAGACATGCATGGTAGGTTGATTGGCATCTCTGGAAAATTGTCCATAGTGTGTGAGTTTGTGAGTGAATGAGAGTGTGTGTGTGTGTGTGTCCTGCGATGGGTTGGCACTCCGCCCAGGGTGTATCCTGCCTTGATGCCCGATGACACCTGAGATAGGCACAGGCTCCCCATGACCCGAGGTAGTTCGGATAAGCGGTAGAAAATGAGTGAGTGAGTAGTAAAGTTTACATTTCAGAGAGCTCAGCTCTGTTCCCAGCTCTGGTCTTGAAGAACCATGAAGAAGGTGTGTAAGAATTCACCACAATGTTCTCCAGGGCTAGGCTTGGTGATGTTGCCTTCATCAGAATGACACAAGTTCACATTATTGAAGTGCAGTTATAAAAATTGAAAAGGAACAGTTTTCTAAAGGAAGAAAGAACACAAGGTTTACTCTCATCTAGAAACTCGGGTATCATGTGGCGGCAGCATGAATCCACCAGAATCTCCACACCTCCACAGCTGTACTCCACTCTCTCTCTCTCTCGCTCTCTCAATCATCTGATTACTGACTGCATCTGTTTCCTGTTTCACCACAATTCATCTGCACGCTCCAGCTACTAAAGGCACTTCACACACCTTCATCCTTTTGCCATTTACGAATGAGAGCATGAATAGAAACCAGAATGCAGTCAGTGCTTTGGAAATTTAAGCTTAACCTTCTGACCGATGAGAAGCAAGAACACTAGGATTTTCTTAAAGAATTTGCAGATTTTCTTTCAGAAATGGTTAATTTTGATAAAGTGTTAATTGTAGGAGATTTTAACAGTCACGTTGATGACACAAACGATGCTTTAGGACTCATTTATGGACTTACTAAACTCATTTGGGCTTAAACAAAACATCACAAGAGCAACTCATCGGCTTAATCATAGGCTAGATTTAATAATATCACACAAAATAGATGTCACTGATATAGATATCATACCTCAAAGTGATGACATTACAGACCATTACCTTATAATGTACACACTACTTGTAGAGCAGACTAACTGTGTCTCACCACGTTATCGACTCGGTAGAACTATTATTCCGACCACTAAAGACAGATTCACAAATAACCTGCCGGATCTGTCTGGACTTCTTACTGTACCCTTAAACACAATAATGACTAACAGCATTGGCGCTATATTCACTAGCACATTAGACACTGTTGCCCCCATCCGATTAAATAAGGTTACCTGCACCATGGTATACTAGTCATACTCACACTCTCAAGAGAGAAACCCGTAACCTCGAGCGAAAGTGTAAAAAAACTAAAGTAGGGGTTTGTAGAATTGAGTGTAAGGACAGTACAGTATGTCCAGCTATAGACAGGCTCTAAAAGCTGCTAGGGCTGAGCACCTGAGCAAACTCATAGAAAATAACCAGAACAATCTTAGGTTCTTATTTAACATAGTGGCTAAATTAACAAAAAAGATCTGAGATCAGAGATCTGAACACACTATTCCATCGCAGCTCAGTAGTGAGGACTTTATGAGATTCTTCACTGATAAAAATTTTAAGTATCAGGAACAAATTAGTTGATGTTCAACCCAAGAGAGCATCTCATGACCCAGTCTCACCTAAAGCTCTAGACACACAACTACAGTGCTTTACAAGTACAGTTAGATAAACTTATTACTACAGCTAAATCAACAACCTGTTCACTAGAAGTGTTACATAAAGCTGGTGAGCCTCTTCTTTATATTATTAACTCCTCGTTGTCTTTAGGTCACGTCCCTAAATCTTTCAAGTTGGCAGTTATTAAGCCACTCATTAAGAAAGCTAATTTAGATCCTAATGAATTATCAAATTAGAGACCTATTTCACATATTTTGTTTATGTCTAAAATACTAGAAAATGTTGTGTCTGTTCTTCTTACAGGAGAATAATATCTTTGAAGAGTCTCAGTCAGGTTTCAGGCCCCATCATAGCACAGAAACTGCAGTTTTTAAAGTTTCAAATGACTTGTTCATATCTTCGGACCAAGACTATATCTCACTATTAGTTCTACTTGATCTTAGTGCTGCATTCGACACTATAGATCATAACATTCTCCTAGATCGCATAAAAAAATTATACAGGTATTCATGGACAGGCTTTAAGTTGGTTTAGATCCTACCTGTCTGATCGATACCATTTTGCAGATTTAAATGGTGAATCCTCCAGTTTATTGGCAGTTAATTATGGGGTCCCTCAAGGATTAGTATTAGGGCCTTGGCTTTTCTCAATATAGATGCTTCCCTTAGGGAACATCATTAGAAGGCATGGGATTAGTTTCCACTGTTACGCTGATGATACCCTGTTATATATCTCATCAAAACGTACTCGGTTACGAACGTAACCTCGGTTCCCTGAGATACGGAACGAGTACTGCGTATGGGGAAAAGCTCCTTTTTTCCTCAATACTGAAGCCTTTTTTCAATAACGCAGTGCAACTGCACTGTCATTGGTTTAATATGAAACTTTTTTTAAAACCAATGACGGCGCTGCGTAGCTGCGCGAGCCTGTGGCGATGCAGCGCGCCAAAGCCCGCTAAAAAAGGGGGCGGGGCGTATAGCTATATAAGCAGGCAAATCGCCAGAGGAAATCAGGTCATACGACTGAAGCGACGACACTGAAGCCGCAGCCTCGTGGCACGGCATATAACGCAGTACTCGTTCCGTATCTCAGGGAACCGAGGTTACGTTCGTAACCGAGTACGTTCCCTTTCGATACTCCACTCATACTGCGTATGGGGAACGAATTCAACCGCGCCGTGCCACGGTAGAGAACGACAAGACTTATCTTGAACACCTTGGGGCCCAGAGGATAAGTGAGAGGGCCGGAGCCGTCGAACCCTTGACGCAACACTGCTAAGAGGGAGCAAGCTCCCTGGAGGTGGTATGATGACGGAGTCTGAAGAGGCCGTCGTATCAAACCGAAAGAACCCGAGCGTGCAAGGTCGGGATGTCCAGGTTATAGAATCTGACAAAAGTGGACGGCGAGGACCAACTGGCCGCCTCACAGATGTCCTTGATGGAGACACCACTAGACCAGGCCCAAGAAGAGGCCATCCCTCTAGTGGAGTGGGCTCTTACTCCCATGGGGCACTCAAGACCCATAGAAGAGTAACATAGAGCGATAGCGTCGACTATCCAACGCGAGAGGCGTTGCTTTGAGACCGAAGACCCCTTGGTGCGGCCACCAAAGCAGACAAAAAGCTGGTCAGATTGCCTGAACGGCTGTGACCGCTCAGTGTATACCCTCAAAGCCCTCACTGGGCAGAGTAAATTCAGCTCCTGCTCACCTGACAACAGAGGCAGAGCCGAGAGAGAAACTACCTGCGCTCTAAATGGCGTTGAGAGCACTTTAGGTACGTAGCCGTGCCTGGGTTTTAAAATGACCTTTGAGTCATTGGGCCCAAACTCAAGGCATGCAGGGCTCACCGAGAGGGCCTGCAAATCGCCAACACGCTTGACCGATGCTAGAGCAAGTAGCAGAGTGGTTTTCAGCGTTAGGGGCCGGAGGCCAGCCGACCGCAGCGGTTCAAAGGGAGGTCCCTTGAGCGCTTCAAGGACCGTGTGAAGGTCCCAAGTGGGAGCGGTGAGAGGACGAGGGGGCTTCAACCGCCTAGCACCTCTCAGGAAACGCACAATGAGGCCGTTTCGACCCACCGATTGGCCAGCAATAGGAGCATGAAATGCTGCGATGGCTGCTACGTATACCTTGAGCGTGGAAGGGGTGAGACCTTTGTCCAGACGCTCTTGGAGAAATGACAGTATCGGAGATACGTCACACTCAACAGGGTCTTCGTTCCGTGCGGAGCACCAGTCAACGAAGATTGACCATTTCTGGGCGTAGAGGCGTCTCGTAGACGGGGCCCTAGCCTGAGCAATGGTATGCAGCACGTCCTCGGGGAGGCTCAGAGGCTCCCATCGAGGGACCATACGTGCAGAGCCCAGAGTTCTGGCTGCGGGTGCCAGATTGTCCTGTTCGCCTGAGAGAGGAGATCCCGCCTCAGGGGGATTGGCCATGGGGCTTTCATGGAAAGCCTGAATAGCTCCGAGGACCAAACTTGGCTCCTCCAGAGTGGGGCCACCAGGAGGACTCTGTGCCTGTCCTCCCTGACTCGTCTGATGACCTGAGGGACCAGAGCGATCGGGGGAAAAGCATAAAGGAGGAGGCTGGGCCAGTCGTGGGCCAGCGCATCTGTGTCCTTTGAAAAATAAATTGGGCAATGAGAGTTGCTTTCTGAGGCGAAGAGGTCGACCTCTGCCTTCCCGAAAATCTCCCAGATTTTGAGAACCGTCTGGGGATGGAGCATCCACTCGTCCGAGGGGACGTTGCTCCGTGAAAGCATGTCTGCTCCCAGATTCGACTTGCCAGGTATGTGTGTCGCCTTGAGCGTTCGCAACCTGGGTAATGCCCATTCCAAGAGGCGCTTTGCCAGCATGTAGAGGCGGCTGGACGAAAGGCCACCTTGGTGATTTATGTAGGACACCACTGTCACTGTCAGGTTGGACGCATCTGTTGAGACCACCGTCCTTCTGGAAACCGCCTGTAGGAGCACTCCACGGCTGAACCAAACAGGGTTCATCCAAGGCTCCAGGGCTGCTAGACAGGCCTGGTTGACTCTGACGCGAAAGCGGCCGTGCCGCCAAGCGTGAGGTGGGACCCGGAGTTTCAGCCAGTATTGCAGGGGCCGCATTCGTAGGAGGCCAAGCTGCAAAACTGGAGAGGCGGAAGCCATCAGCCCTAGCATCCTCTGAAAGAACTTCAGAGGGAAACAGGCTTTGTTCCTGACAGAGGCCGCGAGCTGCTGAAGTACCAGAGCGCGCTCTGGTGATATGACTGCCCTCATGCGGACCGAGTCGAAAACCACTCCCAGGAACACAACACGTTGGCTGGGGAGCAGTGAGCTCTTGGCAAAATTGACCCTGAGTCCTAGGCACTCTAAGTGGCTCAGGAGCACGGATCTGTGGCGGTCTAGCTCGGTTCGCGACTGGGCTAGAATGAGCCAGTCGTCGAGATAATTCAGAATGCGGATTCCCATCTGTCTCAGAGGGGAAAGTGCCTCGTTCATGCACTTCGTGAAAGTGCGTGGAGCTAGAGACAGCCCAAAGGGAAGGACTGCATATTGGTAAGCCACACCCTCGAACGCGAATCTCAAGAATCGTCTGTGATGTGGGGCTACCTGGATGTGAAAGTAAGCGTCTTTCAGATCCAGCGAGAAGAACCAGTCCTCGGGGCAAATCTGCGTGAGGATCTGCTTTAGTGTCAACATCCTGAACTTCCGTTCCATGAGGGAGAGGTTCAGGAGTCTGAGGTCTAAGATGGGTCTGAGACCGGCATCTTTCTTGGGGACAAGGAAATAACGGCTGTAGAACCCCGACCCGCTTTCTGAGGGAGGAACCATCTCTATGGCTCCTTTCCTCAACAGCGTCAGCACTTCGGTGCGGAGGACCTGGGCGTCGTCCGGCTCTACCAAAGTGGGAATCACCCTGCGAAAACGCGGGGGTCTCCGGGCAAACTGCAGTGAGTAGCCGTATTTTATTATCCCCAACACCCACTTGGACACTCCGGGGATGGCCTGCCAGGCATCGGCCCGCGTGACAAGGGGCTGGATAGTGTCGGATGGCAGGCCACCGATTAGGGGCCTGAACACTGACAAATGTGGAAGAGGAAAAGTGCTCTCTTTTAGAAAATGTGTAATCTTTATTGTGTTTGCCATAACAGCACTTTGCGTGGACGCAACGACGGTGGGCCCAGGTCGCATAGCTGGCAGGCGAGAGAGCTTCTGGGGTGGTCCGGCCGTGGCGGGACTTTGCTCTTTCCTCTTCCTTCCCCAACGATCAGGAGGATTTAGAGGGCGTCGGGTCCAGCACAATCCTCTGCCGGGGGCCCTGACGTCCAGGCGGTTTAGCGCGCTTAGTGGGGCGAGCTGGGCACTGCTCCCTAGGGGGCGCCACCTGGGGGGCAGAAGGGACAGGTTTGCTCTGGCGCTGAGTCGGCGCAGTCCTGGGGCGACTCAGGGCAGAGGTGGAGCGCTTGGGCAGGAAGTGCCGCATAGCCTGGGACGACTTCTGTGCTGCGGTGAAGCGCTCCGTAAACCCTTCTACGGCCGGCCCGAAGAGACCGGATGGAGAGACTGGGGCATCTAGAAAGGCCACCTTGTCGCTCTCCTTAATCTCAGTGAGGTTGAGCCAGAGGTGGCGCTCCAGCACAATCAGGTTGGCCATGGATCGTCCAATGGCTTGGGCCGTGGTTTTTGTGGCGCGCAGGGCCAGATCTGTGGCGCTGCGGAGGTCGCAAAAAGCAGGTTCACTAGGGCTCGACTCATCCAGGGAACGGAGAAGCTTTGCCTGGAACACCTGTAAAATGGCCATGGTGTGTAGTGCTGAAGCGGCTTGGCCAGCAGAAGTGTAAGCTCTGCCAGCCATGGCAGATGTCATTCTGCAGGGCTTGGAAGGAAGGGCTCTCTTGCTTTTCCACCCCACAGCCGCGGGGGGGCAGAGATGAGCAGCCACGGCATCGTCCAGGGGCGGCAATTGCTCATAGCCCTTCTCCTGAGAGCCATCTACTGCACCGAGAGCTGCAGAAGTGCGTAGGCGGGCCGAGTAGGGGGCGCGCCACGACTTTGTGAGCTCGTCGTGCACCTCAGGGAAGAACGGGGCAGAACGCTGGCGGGGGGCTTGGCGGCTTTCCGGCAAGAACCACTCGTCCAGCCTGCTGCGCGTCGGCTCCTCAGGGGCGGCCCACTCCAGATGGAGATCTTCGACAGCTCTGGAGAGGATGCGGAGAAGCTCGCCATCCATCCCAGCTTTGGCGTCGATGGGCTCTCGCGACGGCAAGTGGGCGGGGTTAGGATCACCGGCCCAATCTTCCGTTTCAGAAGCCGCGAGTGACATGGAGTCGTCAAGCGGCTCGTCCTCCGATCCGCCAAATGAGAGGAGGTCACTCATTTCAGCTGAGGGACGCTGCTCTGGGCGTGAGAAGAGGACGGGGGACGGCTCTCTCGTTGGAGAGAGTGAGGCACGCGGGCGAAGAGCCGGCGTGAGCTCACCCAAACCCGGGCGCTGAGCCCCTCTTCCCCGCTGTCGCTTCCTGGCCGGCTCGCGGGAGGAAGAAGACGGGGGGGCGTGAGGGGCGGAGTCACTTTCATGAAAGAAAGCGATCCGCGAGCGCAGAGAGGCGAGACTCATGCTCTCACAGAAGCAGCATGAGGACTCAGTGAGTGCAGTTTCAGCGTGGGATTTACCCAGGCAGGAAACGCACTCCTCATGGCCGTCATTGTCATGCAGAGGGACTCTGCATGTGCCACAGTTGTGACGCGGCATGGCCGCCGCCGTTAAAACAGCGTTTGTTTGGAAATGCTCTTTTAGAGCGATGAAAACCGCTGGAAAGCTCTTTTTGTGATCGCCGGATGGCGGCAGGAGATCGCTGAGAAGCGGCTGCAAGCAGGAAGCCGGCAGCCCAAGAACGGCGCGAGACGCGGCTGTCTAAAGAGCGCCGGCGCTGCAAGCGGTCGGCGGTCTCAGCTGGTCCGCTGCGGTGCCTATTCAACGGCGAAAATCCAGCGAAGGCGTTCAGAGGAAATTCAGCGAAGTGAAGTCGTCGCTGAAGGAGTAAGATCTGATTTCCTCTGGCGATTTGCCTGCTTATATAGCTATACGCCCCGCCCCCTTTTTTAGCGGGCTTTGGCGCGCTGCATCGCCACAGGCTCGCGCAGCTACGCAGCGCCGTCATTGGTTTTAAAAAAAGTTTCATATTAAACCAATGACAGTGCAGTTGCACTGCGTTATTGAAAAAAGGCTTCAGTATTGAGGAAAAAAGGAGCTTTTCCCCATACGCAGTATGAGTGGAGTATCGAAAGGGAACCAGATGAAATTGTCTAAATTTAAATTGTCTAAATTAACTGAGTGCATTAAAGAGATAAAAGATTGGATGATCTGAAATTTTCTGTTATTAAACTCTGATAAGACAGAAATACTACTTATCGGGCCTATCTGTATCTGATGCTGAGAAACTAGTTCATGCATTCATCACCTCTAGACTGGACTATTGTAATGCATTACTAGGTGGTTGTCCTGCATCTTTAATAAATAGGCTACAGTTAGTCCAAAATGCAGCTGCCAGAGTTCTCACTAGGACAAGAAAGTATGATCATATAACCCCAATTTTATCATCTCCACACTGGCTACCTGTTATTTAGCTCCTAAACTTTTGAATAATCTTCCTGATAGTGTTCGGGACTCAGAAACACTTTCCCAGTTTAAATAATACATCCCATAATCTTGTGCTCTAATGCATCTGACCAAATGCACTTTATCATCTAGTGCTTGCTAATATTATGAACAGAAACTACGCTAACTCCTCTCCACTGCTTCTCTCTTTCTACCCATCCCGAGACATCCAGGAATGGTAGCAGCTCTGAGTGTCTTCCGTGCCATGAAGTTTTTGGACCTCCACTGAGATGATGCCGACTCTGTAAGGATCCTGAAGCATCTAGAGATTTACCAGCTCCAGTTAGACTCTGCAATACTAAAGAGGAGGCTGCCAACTCCATGTGGAATTTTGCATCAATACAACATTTGTCAGACTGTATATTTATAATCACACCTTCCAGTGTCACCCATAAGAGGATGAGGTTCCCCTTTGAGTCTGGTTCCTCTCTAGGTTTCTTCCTTTACCATTCAAGACATGCTCATTGGGGATAAATACAAATACATTTAAATAATATCTAAATATTATATATGTATATTTAAATATACATTTAAATAATATCTAAAAATCTAATATCTTGAATTTTTGTATTATATTAATCTTTATATTAATCTTTATATGAACCTTTTGTTTTATGTTTATGTTTTGTAAAGCTGCTTTGAGACAATGTCAATTGTTAAAAGCACTCACTCACTCAATCATTTTCTACCGCTTATCCGAACTACCTCGAGTCACGGGGAGCCTGTACCTATCTCAGGCGTCATCGGGCATCAAGGCAGGATACACCCTGGACGGAGTGCCAACCCATCGCAGGGCACACACACACTCTCATTCACTCACGCAATCACACACTACGGACAATTTTCCAGAGATGCCAATCAACCTACCATGCATGTCTTTGGACCGGGGGAGGAAACCGGAGTACCCGGAGGAAACCCCAGAGGCACGAGGAGAACATGCAAACTCCACACACACAAGGTGGAGGCGGGAATCGAACCCCCAACCCTGGAGGTGTGAGGCGAACGTGCTAACCACTAAGCCACCGTGTCCCCTGTTAAAAGCACTATAGAAATAAATTTTAATTGAATTGAATAGGGTCAAGAAAACGCATTAACTGTAGTAGTCTAGTGTAACGTGTTCTTACTATCTCGAGTAACAATACTGCCCTTAACCCACAATTGCTCAGCTGTATAAAATGAGATCAAAATGTAAGTCACTCTGGATAAATGCATCTGCTAAATGCCATAAACATAAAAGATGTTTGTAAGAAGTGCTGTCAGCCATCTTGATTTTTTTTTCCTCCAACATTCACGCCCGGTAGCTACGTAAGCAAAGCTGCGAGTGTTGAGCGCAGGAAGTGTCCAACATTCCACACTACATTATCCTGGTACTTGAAATGAACATCTTCTTTTTCTTCTTCTTCTTCTTCTTCTTCTTCTTCTTCTTCTTCTTCTTCTTCTTCGTTTTCTTCTTCTTCTTCTTCTTCTTCTTCTTCTTCTTCTTCTTCTTCTTCTCCTTCTTCTTCTTCACAATCACACAAATCACACTATTTATACTACACACTTGTAGAATAAGGCAGAAGTATGAGATTTGGGATGTGACCTAATATCTAGCTTTCATAGAGATTTATATTTCCAGGCAGTATTGCATGTGTCGCCTTTCCATGCGCACACACACACACACACACACACACACACACGTTTTTATTACCCATAATGTGGAAAGGAAGCACTCACCCCAAACACAGATTCTCAGATGACATAAACACAAGTCATTCCTGCAAACTGAAAGAAACGGCCCAGACACGAAATCACTCATTCACACATACACACACAGCTTAGTGCTGCACTCTTCAATGAGCTGAATCTGAGTAAATCACATCTACATGTTTTTTTAATATATATATGGTATTAGAAATATGTATACATTTGATTAAAAGTTAGTTCAATCTAAAGTCTAAAAATTTGTCTGGAATTTATTTGTTTTTTGTTTGATTGTCTTTGTTTTTCAAAATTAGATTAGGATACAGGTGTGGAGGGAGGTCGGTGGGAACGGGAATGGATTTGTTAAAGATGCGTTAGGTTTATGAAGATTTCACAAAGTAACGTAAATTGAAAAATGTAATAAATTTGAATTGAATAAAGTAAACTGTTCGGTTAAGTAAATTGATCTGATAAGTGGGCGGGGCTAAATAATGCTTGAGCCCGCCCCTTTTCCTTTTCCCACCGATGAACACAAAGGTGTGGTTCAACTACAAGAGTGTCATAGTGTCACTTTCAAGCACACTGTGAAATACAGTAAAACCCTGAATAAATCTGTCTCCTGATGATTTCTGGAGAAAAGGACAAAAAACACAATAGTGTTTGTCTCACAGTCTGCTGTGTAACACTGACTGCTTGTAGATCAGACAGAACAGCCAGAAAATCAGACATCTATTTATATGTATAATATTTGCTAAATAATATTTGTTTATAAAATGCTATGTTTGAGGGAATGAGGGAAAAGACATTCATTCAAAGAAGATTTCAGGGTTTTCTCTGGTAGAAGCTTTTTCTTTCTTTCTGTCTGTCTGTCTCTCTGTTTGTCTTTCTCTGTCTGTCTGTGTGTCTCTCTCTCTTTCTCTGTCTTTCTCTCTCTGTCTCTTTCTGTCTGTCTTTCTCTCTCTGTCTCTTTCTGTCTGTCTGTGTGTGTGTCTCTCTCTCTGTCTCTCTCTCTCTGTCTCTTTCTGTCTCTCTCTCTCTCTCTCTCTCTCGTTCTCTGTCTTTCTCTCTCTGTCTCTTTCTGTCTGTCTGTGTGTGTGTCTCTCTCTCTGTCTCTCTCTCTCTGTCTCTTTCTGTCTCTCTCTCTCTCTCTCTCTCTCTCTCTCTCTCTCTCTCTCTCTCTCTCTCTCTGTCTGCCTGTCTGTCTGTGTGTCTCTCTCTCTCTTTCTCTGTCTCTCTGTCTGTCTGTCTGTCTGTCGTTATTATTTGTTTTATGTATAATGTTCTTATGTAGTTCATACTCCAGCCTCAGGCTACAATTAGAGCTGTGTAAAGGTGTAGTGATTACACCTGAGACACACAGCTTACAGCCACAGACTTATTTGTCATCAAAAGTCCGACTCGTACATCCCGCTGCTCCGACTGCACTGAACACTGAACACAAGCCATAAAACTAATACACCACTTAAAGCGTGCTGCATATGATTGCCATTCCTTAACACTGCAGCAGTGTTACAACACCAAAATCCCTAATTACTCCTTTAATCCTGCACTCGCTCTGAAAGACGTCTGAAGTGGAAAGAATTTGAGAGATCTGTGTGAAGGTTGATTCTTCATGTGTTCACGTTTGAACTGATTTTTTTCTTCAATTTCCTGCCAAGTTGTTCGCCATCGTCTGCCATCGTGTTCATCATGTGGTGTAATACCTGAAGATTACACAAATTCAAAGGCAAATAATTAAGTCTTACACAAAGCCTTAGGCACAGGTCCCAGCCAAAAAGCTGACGCTGATGCTGACCCGGAATCTTCTGTTCCAGCGTACATCTGTGTGTAGATTATGCTATGGAAACCTACAAGACAGGCAAGACACGCAAGATACTGAGATTTTTTTTAATTAGACCTTTCCCAGCTCTGTTCTCTTGCACGCTGAATGTTACGGATGTGTTTGTACAAGCAGATGAAGCCCCGCCATATTTTCCTATCCGTCTTTCAGCACGTCACTCAGCAGAGAATCTCCTCAGAGCATTTTACAGCCCGAATGGCTTTCCACAAGCATGTCGGTTACATTAGCGTGAGACGACAAGGATTAAATTTAGGTCTCGTAAATCAGATGTGCCAGGACAACAGTGATACATCATCAAGTCTGAAAACCCAAACAGAGGATCTGTTGAACAAGAAAAGCAGCCCAGACGATAGACATGTTTGCCCCAAAGCCTACCGTACTCAGATCTTTTATAGATCACAAAGATTTTCGGCGTGTTAACACTAATCCCAATGATAAAATAGCAGACGTGTTGTATTACAGTCTGGAAGTGCTCAGTGTTCGATCGTGTAAATTGAAGAAATGGTTTTTTGTTAAATAATTAGTAGATAAATTGATCTACAGTATGGACTTGATCCTGGTCAGGATCGTGATGGAAGAAGGCAGAAGGAAACCGGGCAGTAACTCGAGTTTAGGATCAAACACTGAAGTAAATTAGCATTTAGGACATCAGGAGAAGTCTTTGCAAACATGGAGGTAAAACAAGCAAAGACTCTAGTTAGCAACAAATGTTAGCAAATGCAAATGTTAGCAACATCTTATATAACAAGATATTTCAGTTCACCATTATGAGCAGTACAACTCAAACTACGGGACAGTAATAACTTAGCAGCAATGCTAAGAGTTTACTTAAGTCCTTTTGACCCCAAAGGTCAGCATCGACACGGCTGCAACCCATTCACGTAGTACGGCCAGAGCGCTAGCCATGACACGCCGTCGTAATTCAGCCTGCTGTTAGGGATGAGACTTCATTAGAAAGCCTGTGACCTACAAATAGCACCCTTGCCCATAATAAATTCTCAAAATGGCGCCTGCCAAGCAAGCCTCTCTCACTCCTTTCATTAAAATAGTTAACACTCAATCAAGCAAGACAACTACTCCCACAAGCACACCAAATTTGGAACCTGAGCCATTTAAGTGGCATGTCCTCTTTAAAGCTTGATGAATTCTTTTCTGGTCATTAATAATTCCCATCATTCCCAACTCCCTCTGATTTTTTTTTCTTTTATTATTATTTTTTTTTCTGGAGGATGTGCCAGGGCTTTTCATGGCCAATAGGCCCCCTGGGAGACCACAGTGTCAGTGTGAGCTGTGCAACGCACCAAATATTTAGCGTAATAGCTAGTTACTGTGCTATCGGTGACAGGAGAAGCTGTCAGCCCAGGCCCTCTGGCTAATTAAAAAGGTTGAGGTCTAAGTGTTTGTTTCCACGCACTGTGGGCACACAGCCAGGGATTCGGTGGTAAAAATGGGGGGTGGGGGGGTGGGGGGTTAATGATCAACACATCCCTTTAAATCACTCCTCATCATCAGCTGAAAGACTGACACACCGAGGAAACGCTGACTAAACATTCAGAGAGTAGAAAGAGCCAGAGCGATTAATGCAGAAGCTCATCAGTTATGACAAGCCTTAACAGAGATTTTCCTGGAATACATGATGACAAGTCTAATCAGATTATAAACTCCTTGGACAATTTATTAGGAACACCATACTAATCTATTTCCCTCTCAGAACAAGGGTTCTTCACGGTGTGGTTCCCACAAGGTGTTGAGATTCTGGACCAGGTTTGCGTTATATAAATGCTCGGTTGCTTTTCTGCTCTCCATGATTGTACAGAGTGTTTCATTTAGCTGTAAGGAGTCTGTGCATTCTCATCTCTCCTCTCTTATCAACAAGTCATTTGCACCTCTCATGTCTAATAATTCATGCCTCTCACTGGATGTTTTCTTTTTCATTTGCATCATTCTGTCTAAACTTTTTAGACTGTTATGTGGGGAATTTCATAAATACTCGAACCAGCCAGTGTCAGTAAGACCACATATGCCCCTTTTCCACCGAGGCAGTTTGAGTGCTGGTTCGGAGCCTAATTTAGAACCAGTTCTTTCTTTTTCGACAGCCAAAGCACCGGCTCTGAACCAGGGAAAGTGGTTCTTAAGTAGCACCAAAACGTTGCTGGTCTAGACTAAAGAACCGCTTGTATCAGGGGCTGGGGGCGGGGTTATTGTTAGTGCATTTGATAATGTAGCTTAAGTATACTAATGTTTTCTACACTTTTACTTTATTGCAATATGATACATTATCAGCACACATGATAGTAGGTAGCTATATGCTAAGGCTAAGTTGCACATACACGTTGGATTCCCTACATTTGGATGCTAATGTAGGTTCACAAAGTCATGAGAATTAACAGTAAAGCAACATCCGCCATTGTTGATGTGTTTGTGTTTGCCGCTGCTGCGCTAAAGTTGCTGGGACACGTGACACGTATACAGTGACATCAGACTCGGCTCTGTGATGCTCTCTAGCCGGTGGAAAGACAAACCGGTTCTTAGAAGGTTCGCCAATGGAACCAATTTTGAACCAGCACCAGCACTAGCTCTGAACCAACACTCGGTTCTTTTTGGTGGAAAAGGGGCAATAGAGAATTTCCACATTGAATGAACTTTAAAGCTCTTGATCTGCTGCCACATGGTCATCTGATTGAACAATCTCCTAAATAATCCTAAAATGTTCTTAATAACGTGGCCAGTGAGGATATACGAAATAAAAGTTAGATGTCATCTCAAAAACTACATGATATTGAAAAACACTTCTGTAGCTCTCTAAATCTTCTCTTATCACTTGACACAAATTCTCAAAACTTCTCATTCTAGAGCGACACTCCATGGATCTTCTCAGCACTCTAAACACTTGGGGATGTTCTGTTGTAGGAAAATAATCAACGTTGAGGTGGGTGTGATGTGACCTGATGTGAAAAGGAGATACTTTTACCAGCATGAGCTTGATTATTTCCATTTATTTATACTACAGCAGTGGGACACAGTGGCTTAGTGTTTAGCACGTTCGCCTCACACTTCCAGGGTTGGGGGTTCGATTCCCGCCTCCGCCTTGTGTGTGTGGAGTTTGCATGTTCTCCACGTGCCTCGGGGGTTTCCTCCGGGTACTCCGGTTTCCTCCCCCGGTCCAAAGACTTGCATTGTAGGTTGATTGGCATCTCTGGAAAAGTGTGTGATTGCGTGAGTGAATGAGAGTGTGTGTGTGCGATGGGTTGGCACTCCGTCCAGGGTGTATCCTGCCTTGATACCCGATGACGCCTGAGATAGGCACAGGCTCCCCGTGAACCGAGGTAGTTCGGATAAGCGCTAGAAAGTGAGTGAGTATACTATCTTTTTAATAGCATCTTTTTAATTCTCTATTATTAACACACACACACAAAAGTTTGTAAATAATATATAGTACCTCTCAGATTAGCCTGTTACTGGAAAGGAGTCGGCCCCTTTTGACCAATCAGAATGCAGAATCTAACAGACTATGATTCTTTATCATGTACGCTTGAGCTTTTGTTCCAGATTTACATTTGTTAGTGAGACGTATGTCACAAACACACACTGCAGTAAGAGACACTACACACTCTTACCTGGATTTCGTCCCCTCCCTATTAGGAGTGTCACAGTGTCCACTTCCAATGGTCCTCCATGATTTTTTCTCTCTCTGTCTGTGGTGTAGTAGATCGTGTACTTTCTGTCAGACTGGCAAAATGATGAGACAGTAATCAAGTGTGGACTAAGAAAAGTCACTTGTGTTGACCAGATGCCTTGTTGCCATTCTAAACCAAAGAGAAGCTCACTGCTGCCATCTGTCTGTGAGAAGGCAAACTACACACGCATACACAAGAACAGAGAAGAGAATCAGAATTTATTTGTTACAATTACGTTACAGCACAGTAAAATTCTTTTTCTTTTTGTCACCATTGGAGCAGTGAGGGTTAAGGGCCTTGCTCAAGAGCCCAACAGCGTCAGCGTGTTTGTGCTGGTGCTCGAACCGTTGACTTTCTGCTCGGTAACCCAAAATCTTAACTGTTCAATACCAATTCATGCTAGTTACTGAATTTAGCGTAGCCATGGTGAGGTGAAGAGTGAGCTGAAGTATTCCTTTAGTGATGTCACCTCTAAGCAATGCTTTATTAGTAAACCTCGTAATTCTGTAACACCCTGTAATAACAATGTTATGCATTATAACATCATCAATGAACGTTATGTCGATCTAATTTTGTTGTAATTGGTGTTAAATAAAAAAAAACAAAAAAACATCCAATCCAATATTTGTTCTGTCATAAAACTTGCCGTTGTTGTTGGTGAAGATGATGATTAAACATCTTTATTAACCTATTGGTCCTTTTTCACTTCGAGGTTTCTCAGTGGTAAATCAATTCTAAATGAAATTTGGCATACTGGATTTTTTTTGTTTGTTTGTTTTAGCTTGTCAGTGTATTCCGAATGAGATCTTGATTACTTCAGCAATCAGCATTCAGTGGGTATTTGCCTGATACATCTGAGCTACCATGATGAACCTTTAACAATATGTTCTTTTGTAGTCGTGTTTAGTTTTTGATACCACTTGGAAAGAACTGGCCAGAGAACACGGGACATGATTTTTATTTATTTATTTATTTATTTATTTTTTATGGGTGCTTGGACCCCTCTTAGAGAGCATCTAAAAGATTTTAGTTCAGCTTTCAGTTTTGTTTAAATTCATGTAGGCCAGTTTTTACCTGTTGGTTTTGTCTCTTTTCAATCTTTTACAAGCATCACAACTCTAAGAAATTTAGAAGACTTGCAATAAAATTATGTTGCTTCTGAACGCAGCAGGAGACAGAATACAGAAGTAGTTTTAAGCAGCATCATAAAACGTATTATAAAGCCATCTTCTAGAAAAAAAAAAGATTCATTTTTAGCTTTTATGTCTGTCTACTTCAACAATACAGAGAGGAATAAAAAATCTCTCTCTCTCTCTCTCTCTCTCTCTCTCTCTCTCACACACACACACACACACACACACACACATTCCAGTTAATCATGGTTAGTTCCTAAACAGAACAAAATTGACCTCCTGAGTCATTTTTTTTCAAGGACGTCTAATGAGCCTGCACACAAAATTTTAATTCACGCACTAATTGGCTCTATGAATCACCACTGAGTTAAATTACATTCTCACTTAATAACTTCCAGAGAGTCACACACAGGCTTTCATATGTTTCCCAGTGCCCAGTTGCACTGCTGCCTTTTTTCCCCTGCACTTTGAAGCAACAGAAGTGAATGAATGATATTCGAACAGTGATTCTTCTAAGGTGACATACTAGATGGAAAACATGAATCATGAATCACTGAATCGTTTTGCTATCCATTTTCTTCTGAATCTGTTTCCTCAGAGCCCCAACTCGCCAAAGGATTTCCTGAAAATTGGCGTTCTGCAGCATTTCACTCTAGAAATCGCCAGACAGGAAACGTATAAAGCAGTAACGTAAATAGCAATCAGATCGAGAGTAAACCAATCAAGGGCTTCGTCCTCGTGCGCACGGCAGACGATTAGCGTATGGATTTCCTTCCAAGCCGTTTGTGGCGAATCAAGGCAAATTCACGCAGCGTGCTACGGACAATTAGCAGCTTGTTTTACTTAAATTATCTCCAAAGCCCATTCTGGAAGCACATACTGTCAACAAGCTGGAAAGCTCCACCACTCTCCCTCAGGTGCATGTAAGGCTTGCTTACATTGGTTTTAGCCATTATTTAGCAAAGGGCTGTGTATGTGTACTAGCAAATCATCTAAGTGTGTCAGTCAAAACAGTTGCTTGAAATCAGACTACGTGATCCAAATCATGAAGCTCGTGAAAGCAGCAGGAGATGAAATACAGATGACTGACTACTGCTTGAGTCTCGGTTTCATTTAGACTTCAACGAATCAGCCAAAGCGATCTTATATCATGGAACAAGCAAACTGTATTGGATATTTAAGCGCTAACAAATGGGTATATCATGTATTAGGCAAATATAATCTCACCAGAAAAAAATGTACGGTATGATTTCTGGAAGAACATCCAGCTTTGCTCAGTCAAATTTCTCATAAGAGTCAGTTTCTCTTCTGATATGTCCTCAGACATCACTCCATTCAGGGTTGCATACTGTAGATGATGTGTTTTGTATAGAAGTGTGTGTGTGTGTGTGGAAAAGCAGCACTATGCCATGATGCTCCCACCACCATGCTTCACTTGTAGTACAACACTTCCTTCACCAGACATGATGAGCTTCTTTATATTATGGCTGATTATATATTGTATATACTGTATAATTAGATTACAGTGTATAGTTTATAAAGACTTCTGATTTGTCGTTTAGTTCGGTGCTTCATTTTTAGCAGAGGAGTTTTAAGGAGATGATCATGTGCTGTACTGTAAGTGTTGCTTTCAGGTCATCCTGCAAATCTTTTCCTGTTTATTTCTTTTTTTTTTCCCTTCGTAATGGTAAGTCTCTGGTTCTGTGAACTGACATCAGTGTTAAAAATCTTTGCTATGAATCAATTCTCTTTCATTTTGACTGTTGTTTAATGTTCCCGAGAACTCCTTCTATGAAGCTTGACGTTCACTATGATAGCAAAATCTTCCAATCTAAACGTCTTTCATAACGATACAGGGTTCCCACGCTTCCTGGAAAACCTGGAAATCCTGGAAAATTAATGACCAATGTTCCAGTCCTGGAAAACACATGGAAAATGAGAGAAAACATAAATTGTCCTGGAAAAAATCTTGTTGTCCTGAAAAATTATTATTTTTAAATGTTCTTGATCATTTCAAGAACAGTTTACAACTCTGGTCGAAACAATTAACGTTAGTAACAGAAAGCGCTCTGTTCAGGGACGCTGAGTTTTGACAGGTTTTTTGTTATGCTGTTTAATCTTGCTGTGACGGACGACGCTGTCTTGTGTTGGCGGTTTCAGGTGCTAGGAATGGTTTAAGTGCTCGAATGTTTTCATCAAATGGTGACGGGTAAGCAGGTTATATTGACCTTGTTAATCTGAATATCATGTGCAAGGGGAATGCACAGCAAACTAAAGCATGCATGATGGCATTGGCCTGAGAAAGGAGAGGGTATTAATATGTGCCGTCTTTTTATTTTATAAATGTTGAAATTTCATTCACATGACAAATTGTCTTTAAAAGTATAGTTAAGTAACAGCCTTAAAGTGTACGCTGTTTTTAAGACTTCTGGAGAGAAGAACCTGTGAATCTGTGAGCCTTGTCTTTTTTTTGCTAAATTTGAAATTGTCCTGGAAAAGTCCTGGAAAATGATCTCTGAAAAAGAGCGGAAACCCTGTGATACCATATATTAATATGGTAATTTAAAGCATTTTAAATGTTATTTATTTTGATAGATTTTTTTTTATCTAACCTCACATATTTAACCAATCATTAAGTATCTTTGTTTTTGTTTATGAATATGTACATTTTAGTTCATATAAAAGTAAAAGTACAAAACGAACAGACATCACGTGTGTAAAGTTAAAGAGGATATACGAATGGGAATTCTGTTAAATAACACAAAGTAATTGTATGAATATTTATTTTCCCTCACTGTGTATAAGGTGTGTACAGTACGATGGGCAAAATGTCAAAATCCTGCACAAAGAAAAATTGACAATGATTTTGTTCCTGCATGTGGAAGCTGACAGAGTTGATGGTAACTCGGAGAAACCCGAGCGCTTGCTTTACTTGATGGCTAAGCAAAATGTGATGTGATGTGAGAAGTGTTGGCATCCGTAGATGAATTGTGGTCATCGATTTCAGAATGTACCTGCAAAATAAACATGTTCTTCTGTTCTCTCTCTCTCTCTCTCTCTCTCTCTCTTTCTCTATATCTTTCTCTCTCTCACTCGACCTGCACAAGCATCCTCCAAACCTCATTTCCAAGCTCAGAATGTACCTGCAAAATAAACATGCTCTCTCTCTCTCTCTCTCTCTCTCTCTCTCTCTCTCTCTCTCTCTCTCTCTCTCTCTCATTCTCTCTCTCTCTCTACCTGCATAATCATCCTCCAAACTTCATTTCCCAGCTCAGAATGTACCTGCAAAATAAACATGCTCTCTCTCTCTCTCTCTCTCTCTCTCTCTCTCTCTCTCTCTCTCCTTCTCTTTCGTTCTGTTATACACACCAGAGCCTATTTTCCTCATGTCTGATTATTCATGCATTCAGCGCAGGCCCATGCTGAGTAAACAGAAAAAGCAGTCCTCAGCTCTGCGCTTATAGAGAGCGTACAGTTTCACTCTGGGGAACAGCCGCCAGCCCGCACAGCTGTTTCCTACTAAAATTACACCAAAATTCAATTCAACAACCTAATGTTTCAGACAACCAAATTGCTCCGAGGCTCACCCTCCCTTAGCGAAGAATGAAACTTTCCACAAAAACTGCTGGATTTGCCCAGAGCAGATGAGGAGACATCAGCTAGCGTACCTTGTGTGTGTTTGTGTGTGTGTTTCTATTCTTGATTTATTGGCACATTTCTTATTCTGTTTATTAAAGCAATAATCACAGGAGTTACATGAAATATTTGACTCTAATTAATATTTGTACTGGATGCAAAACAAACAATAAACACGTTTAAGTCTGTATGAACTGCTGACACATTTTATATGTAACCCGTCACAATGCCCTGCGATGGACTGGCGGCACATTCAGGGTCTATTCCCGTCTCACGCCAAGTATTACCGGGACAGGATCCAGACCCACAGCAACTCTGACCAGGATTTAGCATTTACTGAAAGTGAGTGTGGGTGATTACAACACAACACTCTTCCTGATGCTTTTTAAAATATTTTGATTTTGGACAATGCTCCTAGAGCTGCTTTTATATCTCCAGGGTCTGCCTTTGGGATTTTAGGCTCCACTGTTTAACTTCCACTGTTATTGGACAAGAAATTGGGCAACAACATAGAAATGCAAGAAAAACACAAAAAAAATATCAGCAATGTTCTATTCAAACGTACAGATTTCTCCGGTTTTACTGCCACCTGCTGAGCTGGAGCTCCAGTCTAACTATATGCTGTGAAATATTTCTTCATAACTTCTCTCTCCTCATACCAAAGGAAACCACTAACACATCTGGAGATAAATGTTAATTACTGGACTATGTGAATATGCTGACACAAAGCACGCCTCTTTAATAAACTAAAGGATCGTGTTTATGTATGAGTTACAGTTTCTAGCTCATTTCAGAAGAATGGCCTGTTAAGTGGGCTGTGTGTTAAGGGTTGCCAGATCAAAAATCCCCGTAAAAACTGAGTTTTATATATTTGCTGCCAAATTAGGATTTCTGTCTGCTGTTTAAGGAAATAGTTGGACATAGTAATAATAATATAATAGTATAATTTGTTTAATAATAATGAGTCTCACACTGGATCAGTCAGTGAGTTTTCTGGCACGGGAAAACTTAATGAATTCTGGCTGCAATTTCCGGTTCCTGCGTGGAAAGTGCTTAGTCTTGGGAAGTGGAAGCTCAGTAGATAAGGTCAAAACTGCCACTTCTGAGCTCTTAAGCAAGGTATTTAAATAAGACTCAATTTTTCCGCCAAATATCACTGACGTAAAACGTTCCATTAACTTCAAGGAAAAGAATATACATGGTGGAGGTGGAACAACTGCTGTAACATGAACAATTGTGTTTAATATAACAATCAATGGATGAAAAGTTTAATGTGTAACACTTTAATAAATAAAAGAAAAGCTGTACAGTCATAATTGCTAGAACATCGGTGTGGTATAAGTAGAATAAACACTTGAGGACATGTGGTTAATGGATCACAATAAGAATTCAACTTCTGGTTGTTTCTTCACCACGCTGTCATTGATGCCTTCTCTGTATGAGTCGTAAAGCTCACAATAACCTTTAAATGAACTTTAAATGCTGTGGCATGAAAGGAATAAGACACAATGGTGTTATAACTTGGTGTTATATAAAGAAATGATCAACTCCACTTCATCACTTCAGTCAGTTATTGATTACACTGAGTTTTGTATTCATTCATTCATTCATTCATTCATTCATTCATTCATTCATTCATTCATCTTCTACCGCTTATCCGAACTACCTCGGGTCACGGGGAGCCTGTGCCTATCTCAGGCGTCATCGGGCATCAAGGCAGGATACACCCTGGACGGAGTGTCAAATAAAGGGCTTCTGTGAGTCAAAATTTCAGAACTGGACTGCTTTACTGACCAGAAGGGAAGGTATTTGGACTCGTTTTGAATGTCCATTGGGCTGGTTTTGTAGCTCAAACCAGACAACCTGGGTTTTATTAGATGACTAACCACTTGCATCTTGGTCAGAAAGCATTTCTCTCACTTCAACCAGAAGTTCTCAAATGGTCTGTCAGAGGCCTATTTAACTGTAAAATAAATTCCACAGACCCCCTGAGCACTGACTTATTTTATGAACATAATCCAACTATTCATATAGTAAGCCCGTTAATTATATGTGTATTATAATATTGTGCCTATTTACTGGAGCCATGGAGCGTTTTATTCCTGAACTTTCCACAGACAGAACAAATTAGGTCCAAGTTGATGTTATTTATAGTCCTACTTGTTTTTGTAGAGGTTTGGGTTAAACTAAAAACTCAATAATAAATATAACTCAATAATAAATATAACTTAATATAGTTGCAAGAAGCGATCTGTGGGGTCCAAGCACTTTTTTAGCACAGTTCATGCCAAGCGACATAGAATGCTGTAGAGACCGTACATGAGCTTAATGGAAACATTTAAAACTGGAAATATTTAGGCAAGAAATCAGTAGCAAATTGTCTCTAGATGTTCAGGTTCTCAAGATATGGTGTAAAAGGTAAAATCTTCTACTATAATTTCAGTATAATGGTGATTAGGTTCATCTTGCTTGCACAATTGACCAAATTTCACATCTCTAGTTCAAACTTACAGACTAATCTGCATGATTGTTTCAGCACCAAGTGTCTTTCAAGTGAACCCTGAATAGTAACAGATTAAGGTTTCAATCATTATATCTAAATTAAACCGTTGTTTCTACTTCTGTCGTCTTAGACAACATCTTCTTGTTTTCTGTGAATGAATGGACTTCTGTTACATATTGCAATGAACTGCAATGGACTCCTGTTGAGAAAAGCTGTCATCATCACCATCATACAGTGGCTGAGAAGTGCAAAACACATTAACAAATCCGAAAACAAATTAACAAATCCGAATACACATTAACAAATCCTAAAACAAATTAACAAATCCGAAAACAAATTAACAAATCCCAAAACACATTAACAAATCTGAAAACACATTAACAAGTCAGACAACCCGGAAGAGGTTGGTATAGTTTGTGAATGGAAACTTACCATCATCGGACGAGACACCTTTCATTCACCTGTATATCTTTAATGACAGGTGTCTTGTCCAATGATCGGTAAGTTTCCATTCACAAACTATACCTACCGCTTCCGGGTTGTCTGAATCGGTGCACGAAACACATTAACAAATCAGAAAACACATTAACAAATCCGAAAACACATTAACAAATCCGAAAATACATTAACAAATCAGAAAACACATTAACAAATCAGAAAACACATTAACAAATCAGAAAACACATTAACAAATCAGAAAACACAACGACATTTCAGACAACCCGGAAGAGGTTGTTATAGTTTGTGATTGGACAAGACACCTGTCACTCAAGGTATACATGAAGTTCAACAGTCTGCCACAGGGAAAAGTTGGAATGGATGGATGGAATGGATTACTGTGGATTAATTCTGTTATTTTCTTATATTTAAACGGAGAACTTTACACATTACACATAAGATTCCATTCCATCTTGAGTGACAGGTGTCTTGTCCAATGATCGGTAAGGTTCCATTCAAAAACGATACACTACCGTTTCCGGGTTGTCTGACTTGTTGTTGTGTTTTCAGATTTGTTAATGTGTTTTCGGATTTGTTATTTTGTTTTTGGATTTGTTAATGTGTTTTTGGATTTGTTGATTTGTTTTCGGATTTGTTAATGTGTTTTCGGATTTGTTCATTTGTTTTCGGATTTGTTAATGTGTTTTGCACTTCTCGGCCACCGTACCATCACCACCACCAGCAGCAGTTGCGATGAGCAAACATGATTACTTACCATAGCAATACGTACATAAAAGAGAGAGAGAGAGAGAGAGAGAGAGAGAGAGAGAGAGGATAGTCAAATCTAGAATTGGAAATCCACCAGTTCTTTTTAGCTGATGTCCTAAATGAAGCTGCTATATTCAGCTAGCAGACAGCAGAGTCTGGCAGAGAGATGATACTGAGTGTCTTCTGTCAGTAACTTGATGAATTTGCTCCTCATTCATAAGCAGGCATTATTTCCAGCCCTAGTGATGGGAAAATGAGTCTTTTACGAAACCACAATACATGTCTGAGTACGCTGAGTGTTTAACGTAGGCGTGATTTGTTAAATTATAAGGTGTGTAGATTTAAGACACATGGCTAGACAGCCAAAGAAACAAACGGTAAGAGGGCAATTTTGAAAGGGAAGTCATGTGAGGTGATGGGAAGGTGACGTTCTTGAATTATTCAGAACTGGGTGGTGGTCCAATTCATAGCACTCACATACTCCTGGTTAAACATCTTAACAGCTTTTAGTGATAGTTAGTATTAGCATGAAGACCAGCAAAGAGACCCTTGATGACATCACAGGACAGCAAGACAGCAAGGGTTCAAAAGTAAAAGTTTAACTGTAAATGTAACTAAAATCTATACTATAAGAAGTAAAGTTAATTTTGTCTATCCATGAATAATTTCAATAACTCAACAGTCATCATGTCTAAGTGTATGCAGATGAGAGGTGTTCTGTCCTCTAAGTGAGTTTGTCTGCTCTGTGCTTCATGAGCAGCAGTTTGACAAGATGTGTGACTTTACACATGTTAGAGGAAGCACCCGTTAGCCTCCGTCTTCCTGATTAGCAGCTGGAAATGACGGGTTAATACAAAAGATACTCTGATATAAAAAAAAAAATCATAAAGAAAATGCATATCTGCCCTGTACACAGAAAAGTTTATTTCCCAGAATCCTCTTCTACAAGGATTAGCACCTGATCCATCTCATTACTTGACTTGTTAGCCTGATTTTATCCCCCATAGTCCTTATCTCTCTCTCTATCTCTCTCTCTCTGTCTCACACACACACACACACACACACACACACACCTGGTTCTTTACAGTGATTTGAAACAAGGAAGTGCCTGGAAACCTTGGAAAGTGTTCCAAATTTGAAGGTTGTTTAAAACCCAGGTCCACAAAGCTGCCTCTGCTGGGCTCTTGAGCAACCCTTAACCCTTAATTGATCGGTTGTGTAAATGAGATAAATGTGTATTGTTTTGTTATTCATTCCAATTCATTGACTGATTCAATAAGTGCAATGAGTGAACTGGCTCCTGGTTCATTTCATATTTCCAGTACTGCAACCTCGAAGCTAAGAGTTGCTGTAATACAAGCATAGACTCTGTGTAAGTAAAAGTGAGGTGATATTACTGTAACACACATCCTGTGCGGCTGCTGCTCTGACCCACTAGGACAAGAGTGATTTCACCAGGATGAGGCGTGGCTCCATAGGAAGCACTGTGTGCTGAAGATAACAGTGTGTGTGTGTGAGAGAAACAGACTTACACACTTGTGTGAGTGCGTCTAAAGTATATGACAAGACCATGGCTCTCTTTCCTCTACACACTGTTGCATCCTGCCTATCTGGTGTGATTTAATGGCATTTAATTGGGTACCACCTGACCCTATACTTCCTGCCCTCTCACTTGGTAAAAGACAATCCCAGCAGCCCCTGACATTAACTACACTGTATACCAGGTTTTCACTGAATTCATGTCTACACACAGCCCCAGTGGCCTAATGGATAAGGCACTGGCCTCCTAAGCCAGGGATTGTGGGTTCGAGTCCCATCTGGGGTGGACAATTTTCTGTTGGATGTGGTAGCCTAGGGGTTAACGTGTTGGATTATTGACCAGAAAGGTCATGAGTTCAAATCCCAGGTCCACCAATCTGCCACTGCTGGGGTCCCTGTGCAAGGCCCTTAAGCCTCAATCGCTCTTGTATAAATTGTAAGTCACAATGGATAACGGTGTCTGTTAAATGTCGTACATGTATACAGGAACATTTATATTAAGAATTTATACAGTCATGTGTTCAGATATGAAGTCCACAGAGAAAGAAAGATAACAATCATTAATGTAAACAATGTTTATACAGCATTTATTAATTCATCCTTAGCAACTGTCTGCTCAGGGTCACAGTTTTACACATTTTATTTAAAAAAAAACTGCATTAGCTTTGTACATTTATTGAAATGTACAAAGCCTAATAAATTTGTTAAAAGTTGTTGCAGGAAGGTACACAAATTACAGTGTAAGTGGGATTTTAAAAATTAGTCAAATTTAATTAGATTTATGGAATGTGGCTATATCCCTAAGATTACAAGACTGAATTCATATAGTAGGTGTGTAATATAATGACAACATTTATATATCTTTCTAGTTCCAGATGGTGTCATTATATTACACTCCTACTATATGAATTCAGTCTTGTAATCTTAGGGATATAGTGACGTCTATATGCTAACATCTCTGGCACTTTCCTAAGTCTACCACTCTCTCTGTTTATGTTTAGTCTGTTGACAGGAGAAAGAACTGTTTGCTTAACCATTTTGACACTTGAAAATCCACCAAAGAATGACAGATCAATAGCTTTGAAATGGGTCCTAGAATACAGACTTGAGGCACCCCGTGAAACTGTCAGCTATGCAAATCCAGGATGTTTTTTTTCCTCCTGATTCCTGAATGAGGAGTTGAGTGAAGGGGTTAGACAGAGTGTGAACACTGAAACATCTCTTCAGTAAAGTGTCATAGGAGTCCATATAGGAGTGCACAGTGCATGACTAATCCTAGGGGTGTATCTAGAAGCTTAGCATGTTAGGCTTTAACTGTCAGAAAACGTCATTTATCTATCGCTATTGTTCTCAGACACGATGGACAGACCGGGTGCTATATCCAGGCCTGATGTTTCGAGATGTATACAGTTTCCTGAAAGAGTGAAAGAAGAGGATTATGCATACAAATAGTCAGTACACACAAATAGTTCACCAGTGTGGAACAAATCCCTTTTACTGAGGTCAAATCACAACTGTCTGTCTTTCTCTCTCTGGGCTGGATGTACTCATCTTTCTACCAAGCAGGTGTTAATATTACAGTTTTGTTTTTATCTGTCCACAAATACAGCATGAGGTGAAGCAACAGTTGACTGGCAGTACAGAAAATACAGTTGAGATTTGAGTCATCTTAAAAACACAATGAATTTATTTTTATAAAGGAACCATCACTCTACATGAAGTTATAACACAGTAAATCCATCAGACTTGCCTGAATCATTCGCCAGCTCCTTACAACTTTAGTTCTTACATGCAGTTAGCTCACATTTACTAGTTTCGTCCAAAATGGAAAAAGCTAACATTATCTTATCATGTTTAACCTTGCTAGCATGTATCTAGGGTTGCAAAACCATGTACACTGTATTAAAAAAAAACATTTTATTTAGTGCTTAAATCATCCACGTTGCTGCTCTATAACATTGTCCACTAGCACTCTCGGCTAGCTGAAGCACTAAGCAGACAGCATAGCTACAGGTGCAGCTTTTGCCATTAGGGAAACGCTGCATCCGAATCCCACTGGACCCAAGAGAGGATGGAGAGATCCCTGAGGAAAAGAAGGAGCTGATAGACTTCCTTTGCATACAATTGCTCACTTTTTCCCGTCTTCCTCTAAGTGGTGGTCTGAAATAGACCAATGTGTGGGAAGAGAAGGAAGGAAGAGGGAGAAGTGAACCACACAAGTGGCTAAAGTGCACATCTTCAGGACAGGGTGTTTACACCAAGTCAGTGTTTTATAGTTCTGCTCCAGTCAGAAGGATAACCGCAAAGCAGAGGATGAAGAATAAAATGCTAATGAACGTGGGTGGTCCTTCAGCATGCTGTATATTGTAATATATTCTGTAACGGTGACTCTAATTAACTCTCATTTGTGCCTTTTTGTAGGTTTTGAATGCCTCGTTATTTCTATGCATGGGTGTTTAAAACAAACTATACTTCCTCCTCCACCCTTGTATACAACTACCGCTGGACAAACCACAGTTAAACTACTTCCTGCCCACAGTCCTGATTGGCTCATTGGGTTATGGGATGTGGCTCATATGGGAACTCTGAGACCTGCACTGGTTTCACTATGTGTGTATGTGTGTTTTCAGATCAGAAGTAAGGAATTAAACATTTTTTCTACAAGCTGTTTAAGGAAAATAATCAATGACATGGTGGTCTATCTAGTTATTTTACAATAACAGCAAATCCTGCTGTTATTCTTTTTACTCAGTTTGCCAAAATGTAGAACTATTTTTTTTTATTTTATTAAAGAATGACATGTCACACACACTTTGGTCAATTTAGAGATGTCAATCAGCCTACACCACGTCTTTCAACTAGGGAGGAAATTGGAGAACCCGGAGGAAACCCCAGAAGATCAGTGAGAACATGCAATCTATACACACACAGGACAGAGGCAGGATTACTAATAAGTAAAAAAAAGTACAGAATTATCTTTGACAGTTTCACTGGAACGCCATTGCAAAAATTATGCAAGAATTTCTTTTTACACACTGCTGTCACGATGCAGGACAAAGGCGAGTGAGGATCCAAATGCAGATTTTAAAGTTTAATAGTCCAAAACCACAAGAAACAGCTAAACAGACAGAACAGAACAGGGCAGAACACAGAGCTTACAGGAAACAGGAACAGGCACACCGACATCCAACATCTAGCAACAACCAACACCAGGGAAGTGAACAAACAGAGTATAAATAAGAGACAAGAACCAATCACACAGCAGAACTAATTAAAGACAAAGACAAGACACCTGAAGGAGAGAAGGAGTACAATGAATGTCCATGGAAACCAAAGAGTGGGCGGAGCAAACAATTAACAACCGGGAAAGACAGCAGACAGAAACAGGACAGAAACACAGACAGACTCATTACAGAGCCCCCCCCCTAGGAGTGGATTCCAGACACTCCAACGCAGAACCGGAGGGCGGCGGAGCGGAGGCGGAACAGGGGGCGGGAAGGCGGGCCAGGTCCATGTGGCGGTAGAGGGCAGGGCAGAGCTGGCGAAGCTGGAGGCCAGGGCGGAGCTGGCGAAGCTGGAGGCCAGGGCGGAGCCGGCGAAGCTGGAGGCCAGGGCGGAGCCGGCAGAGCAGGAGGCCAGGGCGGAGCCGGCAGAGCAGGAGGCCAGGGCGGAGCCGGCAGAGCAGGAGGCCAGGGCGGAGCCGGCAGAGCAGGAGGCCAGGGCGGAGCCGGCAGAGCAGGAGGCCAGGGCGGAGCCGGAAACCAGGGTGGCGCCGCAGGCAGGGTCAGCGACCAGAGCAGGACCGGAGACCAGGGTGGCGCCGCAGGCAGAGTCAGCGACCAGAGCAGGACCGGAGACCAGGGTGGCGCCGCAGGCAGAGTCAGCGACCAGAGCAGGACCGGAGACCAGGGTGGCGCCGCAGGCAGAGTCAGCGACCAGAGCAGGACCGGAGGCCAGGGTGGCGCTGCAGGCAGAGCCAGCGACCAGAGCAGGACCGGAGACCAGGGTGGCGCTGCAGGTCGGGCCAGAGACCATAACGGCGTTGGTGGCCAGGGTGGTGCTGAAGGCGCTTTGAACCTGTAAAGATGGACAGGAAAGGGAGAGATTGACAGAGACAGGGAGACAAAGCTGGGGACCACTGGTTCCGTCGACCCGGTCGGTTCGGCTGGTTCTGTCGACCTGGTAGACCCGGCTGGTTCTGTTGACCCGGTCGGTTCCATTGACCCGGTCGGTCCGGCTGGCTCGGTTGACCCGGACGGTCCCATTGACCTGGTCGGTTCGGCTGGTTCTGTCGACCTGGTTGGTTCCGTCGACCCGGTCGGTCCGGCTGGTTCATGTGCTTCAGCAGGTTCGGGCGCTTCGGCAGGTTCGGGCGCCTCAACAGGTTCATGTGCTTCAGCAGGTTCATGTGCTTCGGCAGGTTCGGGCGCTTCAGCGGGTTCGGGCGCCTCAACAGGTTCATGTTCTTCAGCAGGTTCGGGCGCTTCAGCAGGTTCGGGCGCTTCAGCAGGTTCGGGCGCTTCAGCAGGTTCGGGCGCTTCAGCAGGTTCAGGCGTTTCAGCAGGTTCAGGCGTTTCAGCAGGTTCAGGTGCGTTGGCAGGTTCAGGCGTTTCAGCAGGTTCAGGTGCGTCGGCGGGTTCGGATGCTTCAGGTGCCTTAGGTGCTCGAGCCGGTGCCGTAGGGATGCCGGCCGCCCGGACCGACGCCATCGGGGTGTCCGCCAGCTTAGCGATCAGCCGGTTCCCCCGGGCCTCGCCCGAGCTTTCCGGTCTGGCACCCATGTGGACGGGTTCGGTCACTGGTGTGCACAGGTCTGGGTCGGACCGAGGTACTGTAGGGGCCTCAGGCGTCCGTGGCTGGCCTGGCTCCGCAGCCCACGGACCCTGATGCCTACTGCCCCCCCCCCAAAAAATATTTAGGGCCGGTGTCCGACTCTGTCCTGTGCACGGTTAGGGAGGACCCGCCCAGGAGCAACGCTATGTTGGCCAGGTCCGTGAAAGGCCCCACCTCTTGGCCCAATGGCACTAGGTAGCGCAGCCCGTCCTTCAATCCATGCCGGAAGATGTCCTTAAGGGCCCTCTCCCCAAAATCCACCTGATTGCATAAGTCCAGGAATACCTCCGTATACTCCTCAATTGGGGAATCCCCCTGATACAAACAAAACAAAATGTCTGCTGGATCCATGTGGTTGGTCGTTCTGTCACGATGCAGGACAAAGGCGAGTGAGGATCCAAATGCAGATTTTAAAGTTTAATAGTCCAAAACCACAAGAAACAGCTAAACAGACAGAACAGAACAGGGCAGAACACAGAGCTTACAGGAAACAGGAACAGGCACACCGACATCCAACATCTAGCAACGACCAACACCAGGGAAGTGAACAAACAGAGTATAAATAAGAGACAAGAACCAATCACACAGCAGAACTAATTAAAGACAAAGACAAGACACCTGAAGGAGAGAAGGAGTACAATGAATGTCCATGGAAACCAAAGAGTGGGCGGAGCAAACAATTAACAACCGGGAAAGACAGCAGACAGAAACAGGACAGAAACACAGACAGACTCATTACAACTGCAGCCAGTTGTAAAATACTGGTAAAGTTACAGTAGTTTATCTCCTCAGACATACATAAATAAACACATACAGTAACAAAAACATTTATTTCCAAAATGTAGTGTTTTTGAGGACATGTTTTGTATGAAACACTTTCTATAACCAACTGGAGAAAACATTCAGCCAGATAGAGCCAGTTAGTAAAGAAATCTCGCCATTGACATGATGGTGTTGCTTTCAGAAGAGACTAAAGGGATTTGGATTTTGAATATTGTACCTAATGTACAGACGTGTGTGGAATGTGTGTGATATAGAAATGAAACTGTGAGTGGAAAACAAGGATTTATTTGGAGATGAGTGCTAGGTTTCAGTAGTCAACACCTAAGAAATCTTTTATGTCATTCATTCTCAAGTAACAACGTGCATGCTGAATGCGCCACATAAAGTGGTAACACTGACAATACACAAAGCAGTACACAACCGCTGAGACGTACTGTATGTAGTAGTGTGTTGTGTTGAGCATGCCAGTGTGTTGTTAGTTGGTAGACAGATCTGTTCATATGATGTGTGTTGTTTTGTCATAAAAAAACATTTGGGAAAGAGATAAAATGCTTTCCATTGCAGTGTTTGCTTTTCCTAGTGATTTGTAGAGTTGTGTGTTTTGTGTTTTGTGGTTTTGTATTTTGTGTTTAGAGTTTTTTGGAACAATGAGTCAAAGATTCATCAAACGCATGTAAACATCTGGGAAAAACTGTAAGCATTAAAATGTATGATTTGTCTTACAGCTGTAGAATTAATGTATTTAAAATGAATCTTTTGTGAGAAAAATCTCTTACTCAAATTTCTGACACGATAAATACGGCTGCAGGAAATACAATAAGTGTCTTCAGTGATGTTCTAGAAAACAAATCCTTCTCACCAGTCAAAAGAGAGATTTGAACAGCACTGCGCTACAGAGTGAGGGATGAGGAGTTCAGGAGAGCTGCCCAGTAGAATTATATATTGCTAGATGAAACGCTAATAGACGAGTGTGTGAAAGATTTTTCACCATTCTGTCATTTGTCAAATAGTAGTGTCCATGATTTAGCCGTAACTCGTGATAAAGTAGCAGATGAATGTGCTGGAGCTCATCTGTAACGCCGGCTGATAAAGGAACAATGAGACACGGGTCAGAAACAGCATTATGCTCGTCTCCCGAGACCAAAGATTAGCCCTTGTGCTCTTCCCTTAGAAAACACACATGGGCCCTGGAGGAAGCTCTCATCAGTTGCAATCTTTCACTTCTCCACTCTCTCTCTCTCTCTCTCTCTCTCTCTCTCTCTTTCTCTTCCTACATCAAACGACAAAAGACAGGCCAGAGTGAATGACTTACCACTTACACTTTACTAACATTAGGCTACTGCTTTTTTTTCCGCACCTCATCTCTAGATGTCCTCTGCACTTTCTCTCCCTTTGTTTATATGGGCCTGTGCAGTGAACTGTAGGTCTGGTATGTTCAGCTTTACAGTGTGCCATGGCCCTGAGGGGAAACGACAGAGCATTTCTTCCCTTCTGGAAATTGTTTCCCTCTTAACGTAGCGTATGAAAAAAGTTATAAATTAAAATGCATTTAAAATACTCTACAGTGTGTCTTTATAATAATTTCTGAAGATATTGTTTGATTATTGGGTCAAATGCCATTTAAGACTGTGTAATGATTCAGGAGGTGTTGTGAATCTGCATGCTAACCTAAATATCTTGTTAACTAGCATAGCCGCTATTCAGACCGGACTTGTTTTTTACACATATTGGTGGAGAATTGTAATTATTACTGCTATTTTTTTTTTTTAAAAATTCTCTGTCAGGAAATATTACTTTGTTGTATCTGTTATAGTACTACAGGCTTTTTATACAAATGTCTCTTTCTGATTGATTTCCACAGTGGAAGTGATCAGTAGTAGGTCACATGACCATAAGTATATAAGTTCTACCTGTACTACAATCCATCCCATTACACATGGTCCGTATTTGATTGCTCTGGATTGAAGTCTAAACTTGTCAAATGACTGGTTTTGGTTTGGTCTTAATGGAAATTAGATTGAAGTACAATTACAGAGATCCTGCACTAATAATTAAAATATATATATATATACTGTATATATATATATATATATATATATATATATATATATATATATATATATATATACTCATCGGCCACTTTATTAGGTACATCTGTCCAACTGCTCATTAACGCAAATTTTTAAATCAGCCAATCACATGGCAGTAACTCAATGCATTGAGGCATGTAGACATGGTTAAGACGATCTGCTGCAGTTCAAACCGAGCGTCAGAATGGGGAAGAAAGGTGATTTAAGTGACTTTGAACCTGGCATGGTTGTTGGTGTCAGACGGGCTGGTCTGAGTATTTCAGAAATTGCTGATCTACTGGGATTTTCACACACAACCATCTCTAGGGTTTACAGAGAATGGTCCGAAAAAGAGAAAATATCCAGTGAGCGGCAGTTCAGTGGGCGCAAATGCCTTGTTGATGCCAGAGGTCAGAGGAGAATGGCCAGACTGGTTCGAGCTGATAGAAAGGCAACAGTAACTCAAATAACCACTCGTTACAACCGAGATATTCAGAAGAGCATCTCTGAACGCACAACACGTTGAACCTTGAGGCGGATGGGCTACAGCAGCAGAAGACCACACCTGTACTAGTAAGGTGTACCTAATAAAGTGGCCGGTGAGTGTGTATATATATATATATATATATATATATATATATATATATATATATATATATATATATATATATATATATATAACTATTCTCGTCTCTATATTGTTTTTAAAAGAATTTGTTTAAACACGAACTACTGTAATATACTGTCTGAATGAACATCTCACTATGTTATTAATAAAACTTGGCACTAGACAAATCAAATCAGATTAAATTGTAAACTGAACTTAATCTAAATTAATAGTTCATTTGAAGCATTTCCAACAGTTACTCATAGATTCCAGCAATTTAATGAGGTATTTTTAGGCATTAAAACAGAATTCACAGTAATTAGGCATTTAAACAATCTTATTAAAAAAAAAACACTTACACGATCATTATATTACACTAAAGTAAGGATTGTGTTGTGGATTTTCTTGTGGTTTACATCTTCTTTCACTGTGTATTTGCAGAATGTATGGAATAAAATAAGGAATTTGTTTTAAAAGGAAGAAATTCTGCACTGGGTTTGCACTTTTTTCACAGAAAAGTCATTCCGTTTAATTTTAGATTTTCCAGAAGTTAACCACACTTTAAATCACCGCTCGATTAACACATAATCCAGTTCTCAGGACTGTACTAGCTCTCAGTGCCCCCTGGTCAGGACAGTATCAGTTTCTGTTGGCTCAGACGTCAGTGGCTGGTTAGCAGGTTTAAAACAAAACGTTGTAGCAGGACCGCTGTTAGGTGGTAAAAAATAAAGAGAATAAAGACAAAAGCCATGAATTAAAATGGTTGGAAACTGAATAGCTATCATAGCAACCTATCTGGGATACCATAGCAACCGCCTAGCAACCGCTTAGCAACCTTGAAACCAACTGGGATTGTGTAACAGCCAGTTAGTAACACCTTAACATCCACTTGGAAAAGCACAGCAACAGCCTAGTGACAGTGTAGAAACGTCTTGAGGCATCATAGCAACCACAATGAAACGTTACCAGAGTCCTTGCAACAAACTGGGAATGCATAACAACCAGTTAGCAATGTCATATCTTTCACTGGGAATACCATAACAACAGTCTATTGACAGGAAGTTCTTGGAACATCATAGCAACCCTGATGAAGCGTCATACTTTTTATCCATTTATAGTTGCATTTAATGTTTGTGAAATTCATCAATAATGAAATGACCTTATTTTACAGCACTGACACTTTAGACTTCTTTGTCTATAAAAGCTAAATAAACATGCCTTATCAGAAAAGTTTAAAGTTTATTATATGCATCCATGTGTATGCTGTTACTATAGAAATGTTTGTGCATTTAAATAAAACTCAGGTTGTTAACTTCACCCTGTTAAAAATAGGCATCTCTTTAGTACAACGGGCCAAACTACGTCTGCTAAAGCCATCAGAGCATTCTCCACACCCAAACAGCATCCTGGCCCTCATGACTGATGAGTCTGATCTCACCTTCGGGACCTAGTGGCCCTTGACCTCAGGAGATGATTGTTTACTACCAATTAAATCAACTCCCAGCTCTTCCTAATCCATGCTGATCTGATAAATCCAGACTGCTGCGCTGTTGTTTTTCACTTCAGCTCGGGTGGATGCGGTGACTTCCTGTACAAGAGAGTCACATGACCTTTTGAATAATCACAACCCTGTATTGTAATTCTTTTTTTTTAAATGACTCGTTGATTTTGTGGTGATTTGTTTCCACATGATTCATTTATTTTCATGCGATTTGTTTTAGTTATTTTACTTTTTTTCTAAATTATTACTATTATAATTATATATATTATATAATTACAATAATTATTATTATAGTAAATTATTCATTTATTTTCACAGGATTTTATTTAAATGATTTGTTTATTTTCACAAGATTCTCTTATTCTGATTTATATAATTTCACTTGTGATTTCTTCTTTTTATGATTTTTTTATTTGAGTATGATTTTGTTTTTCACGACTCACTGATTTTCATTTTGTTCACTAGGTTTATTTTCCATATAAACAGGTTCAGAGTCATTCATGATTCATGATTTTGACACGTTTGACTCATTGATTCTAATTCATGACTAATTACTTCACATGTGATTTTGTTAGCATAATTCAATTATATTAAATTATATTCAATTTTTCAGAGTTAATTCATTTTCATATGATTTTTATTTATGTTTATTTGGATGTTTTTTTTTTAATATTCATTTATGTTCACACGATTCACTTTTAACATGAATTTGTTCACATGCTTTGTATATTTCAACTTGTGTGTTTTATTTAAACATCATATTGTTGACATGATTCTTTCCTTTTGATTAATTACTTTTTTCTGATTACATCCTCAGAATCAGAGATGATGCTCTTCTTAGGGTTTAACAGTACAATCACAGCTAGTAGGCTAATGCGTGGGAAAAGGTAATCTTACAGTGTGCATATTGAGATAGCAAGTAAAGCCATGTTGCTGTGATGCTTGCCTTCATTTTCCTCAAAGTGGTGGTCCTGACATATAAGAAGGGATAAATCTCCTCTACTAAATATCCACATTGAGTAAAAAATGCTGTTGGATTACAATTATGGTTATTGATTCCCCATCAGGTCCCTGAGCTGGACTAATGTTTTCACTCACTGTCATCTCACTGACGGTTCACTTACTGTAATTCAGCTTAGAAGTAAAACCGAAGGCAAATATAGTGCCAAGACATTACTCTTTCTCTCTGAATAGTCCTAAGCTGTGGCGCATTGAAGCTGACATGTAAAATGCCGTCTTATTGCTTAATAGTCACATCTGAAAATGATCATGTATTTCAGCTGACAGCTGTGTCAGCCTCTGAAGAAGCTCGGACAAACCAACAGTGAATAAACCAAAAAGCTACGGCCCACAGAAACTTCCAGAAAGCTCTGGTCTGCTCACCAACAGATGCTGGCTTCCTCTAGCTCACCTCAGAAACCTTCGCTCGCAGGTAATGTTTTCCTGAAACCGTTCCAGGAGTTTGAAAGTTTCCATGGAAGGGGGTTTAGCACAAGGAGTCAAAAGGCTCTGCTTGCTTGCGTAGAATACCACCGGTTTAATAAAAGAGCTCTTTTGAGACTGCCAGGAATCCTAAATCAAACCATGGCGGCATGCTAACCATGCGTACACCTCTGTGTGTGATGTCAGATCAGACCTCTCAGACCTCAGCTCTCAGAGGACATGGGGATTAAGCCAGGCCACAGTACTTGCCCTGTGAGACACTTGTTGGGTTTAATCAAGGATGGCAAAAAGCAGACCTGTACCAGAGGCCTAGACGGGAACCTCCTGTTTTCCCCATCTGAGTGCTTATGTGTGTGTGTGTGTGTGTGTGTGTTAGAGTGTCTGCCAGAGCATGAGTAGGTCAATCCTGCATTGGCTTATTTTTCCCCCTGGTACACTTTGACAAATAACAGGCAAAGCTTCCCATTTGTTAGGTCCAGACCCTTCACTTATAAGATTAAGGGTCTTTTTCAGTGTCACTGGCACTCGTTCCTTCTTTCTTTCTTTTCTCCAGCAAACCCAAGAGCCGATTAGAGTTCCAAGGTAGGTAGCCGATTAATTGCCCTGTTTATAGGACTAAATTGGCCTCATAAAGAGATTGACGACGTTGGATTTTCTTACACAATAAAAGCTGATAAATTTCAGAGTGTAAGCCGAGCCACGGTTCTCTCCTGAGCTAAAAGAGTATAAGGTCTAAAGGCTTAAATCACTCCACATCCACAGCATGTCCTGAAGGGAATGAATTGCTGCATTGGGGTTTGAGGAACTTTGAATTGGAGAGGAAGGCTGTAGAATAGAGAGATGATTGGAAGCATTGAACGAATGAAAAGAAAGGAAACTGAAAAAATGCTGATCAATGGGCAAAAACACTGGTATGAAATATTGTGATTTTAACAGCCTGTCATATAAGATAACCGCATTTATCTAGAGGGAAAAAAAAACACATTCATCTGGAGGAAGGTCTGTGGTCCATGTAGCTGTATTCTGTGTGCAAAACTCAGCCAGTGATCCTTCTGAGAATTAAAGACAAGTTACAGGCGCTAAATAAACGCTAACAGGTTTATTTTTACAAATCTACCACCACTCCATTACTGAATCTCAGCCCTATCTATAGTTTTATATTGTAGCTTAAATACAAATGATAAAATCTAGAATGTAGGAAAACCCTTACACTTAAAAAACTAGACAAACCAGTGAGGAACTTCACCAAACTACAGTTGACTGTACACTCGGATTCCTTAAAGGTTCTCAGATGCTTCAGATGGTTCTACATCTCTGAAAGAAACGCTTTATGCTTAATTTGAAAAGATGCTCAATGGACCATTTTTCTAAAACTTTAAGGAAGCAGATTCCACAGGGGTTCATTTAAATCACATTAAGGAGCTCCTGGTTCAAAGGTTCTCCAGAGAATCTCTGTTGTAGGGGTTTACACAGAATTCTCTCATAGGAACAGAACAAAGAATACTTTCATGTTATAAATGAAGACTTTTATTTTTTTTCCCTTGGTTCTACACAGAAGCTTTAACATTCCTTAAAGTTGAAGAACTAAGAAAGGGTTCCTCAGGGTATCATGTGATGAGAGATGAGAGAGGATGCAAGTGCAGGTGAGCAGTTTATTAGGAACAGAGTGAGCAGTTTATAAGGAACAGCAAACAGATCAAAACCATGCTAGGTAGTGACAAAGTGGAAAAGCAGTCATGTGTCAGGCCATCTTCAGTCAGGATAGCAGACAGCAGGCAAAACTCCAAAACAGTGAACGACAAAGTGAAAAACCAGGATCAGTCAAATAAAAAAAAAATCATTGCGATGAGCAAAAGAGACACACGAGGAGGATTTTAAATAGACAAAGGGCAAGCGGAAAGCAGGTGCGAGCAATAAGGAGACATTAGAGAAAAAATCCAATGACAAGACACAGGTGCAGAGAGGATGTAAAGCAAACAAAGCAAGACAGGCATCGAAACACAGATGCACGCCGGAGCTGAGTTGGGTGGGGGTGGTGGTGGAGGGGGGGGCACTACTCCCCCTGCTGAGGGGGAGATTCGTGACACAGCATTTTTTTAGACACCATCAAACGACTCTATTCTTTGTTGCTTTAGATAGGCAAAAGATATTAACGGGTTCTATCCCTTATCCTCTCCGAAACAATGCCTGTTGTACGTAGGTTCTGCTACATATATTCTACCTTTAAGGTATTCTACCTTATTCTACCTTTTACCCTTCGAACATAATGATTGTGTTATATTTCCTCCCATCAGAGTTTTTAGGTTGATGGTATCTTAAGACTGTCCTAGTGAACCAGTGTTGATGTATTCATTGATAAAGCAATTGCTCTGGATAAAGGTGTCTGTTAAATGCCGTAATTGGTAACAACTATTTGAGCTGCATTGGGGTTCATGGGGATTTTTTTAGACTGTTAGGGGATCCTTGTTTTTCTTCAGATTGGACCCCTTTTCTGCAAGTAAATAACACATAACAATCTGCTGTTCAGTTCTAAGAGCAAAGAACCTTTGAGCAGCTAAATTCACAAGCATGAGATACGATATAATAAATCTTGATAATAATGGAGAACAAGTGGAAATCAGGAAATCAGGACCTCTGAAACCCTTCAATTGTCCAATCAAGCAGACCTGAAATCTGTACCCGGACTGGCCTACAGGCTGGGTGTGGGAGAGTCGCCGGAGGTCTGAGCGCTAGGCCGAGTGGAACATGTGATAAACGAGTGTTATCTGGAGGCCTCTGCATTGGGAAGAACCCTCTGTTTCCCCCTGATTACATTAGCAGGCAGGAAGAGGGGGGGGCACGTGGGGAATCGGTGGAATTCCATCCAGCAAGCCAGGCATTTCTCTGGCTTTCTTTCATTCTGCTTCATGTTTCACTTGTTTGTGTGTTGATATGACCTGGTGAGGTGGAGGTCTAGAGGAGTTGTTTGGGTGTGTGATATGTCCTGATTCCTCAATAGTTCCTTATTTCGAAAGAAAACATGAAGGTCATGTAGATGGAGCTTGTTCCTTTGGCAAATTTTGGAAATATGTTTTTTTTTTTCCTCAAGCTAGAAAGTAAGAAACTTTAAGTATGTCATTTATTTCTGTTAGTCTATAAATTCTGTCTGTGTAAACAGCGACACTAACGTCTACCAGCACCTGCCTCATTGCAGCCTTCATTTCCCCTTCCGCATTGCAATAATCCCCAAACATCTCCTCACACAAACACGTGCACCAGTATCTGGAAAAGAGGTCAAAACCTATCGCCAAGTGGCCAGTATATTAACCCTTATCTCTTCACCTCAGACCCTGCAATAACAAATGTTTGTAAGGAGCTCCAATCCTGGCGAGTCCATCATGGCTGTCCGCGTATGATTCATGCCACTAGCTGCCGTGTCGGTGAGTGGCCACTTGAACCAATTGTTTCCTCAGAGCGGAACCTTGCTGCGATTTTGTACCATTAATGTTGGAGAAATCTTGCATGGTGGCTGGGACTAGCACACCTAAGAGGAAAGACGGTCATATATTTGTTTATAATTGTTTACACAATCAGCTGTAAAAAATAGGTTTTTAACAACTATTACAATATTGTACATTTATGATGTATAATTATGTGTAAAGGAAAGATAGTATGTTCTACATAAAGTATCATAAATTCTAATCTAATCTAATCTCATCTCACAGCAGTGCTGTATGTGTATGATTCTAAATGTTCAGAAGTTGCTGGTTACGTTTGTATGATGCAAATTCCAGGTTTATATTTATGCGCATTTTTTTAACATATTATTGTTTCCATGGTAACAACTGATATAGCGATTTCAACTGAATTAAAAATCATGTGTAACTGTTCAGAAGGTGACGTTTTACTTCTTATCAGAAGATTAACATCATCGAAGCGTGATGTATTATTCTTGTGTAAGAAGAAGTGCTGTGGTTTAAGACTAATAATCACTTCTGTGAATCTCTCTTCTGGGAAAAGTGTCACAGTCGGTAACCGTAATTCTTGCAATGCTGCTTGACATTCCACATCCCACCATTGTGCCGTTGATTATTTTCCAGCAAACCCTGACTTTTTGACTCTTTACATATAAAAGTTTGGTGCTGTACAACACAGAGGCTGTTTATCTGACGGAAGGATACTTTATTAAGTTCCCTACATTCCTTCTGACATGTCACATTTCAGAGTGCTTATGAGAGGAAGAAGGAAAAGAAATAACGAGGGAATCTGAGAGCAGACAGACAGAGAGAGAGAGAGAGAGAGAGAGAGATAAGGAACAGGCTGTGTCCCAGAGAAACGTGGCGTGGTTCTTCCTCTCTGGCATCCTGAGGAGGAAGCTGCGGTTCTCCAGCAGAACTGCCACAATCCCTCTGAGGGCCTCACAAGTAACAGAGCAGAGCAGAACAGTCCACCCCTGTCCACTAAACACTTACAGTCTTCTCTCTCGCTCTTTTTTCCTTTCTCAATTCTACCACTTTTTCCTGGTTATTATCTTAACACAGTTTATGCGAGACGTGTGTTTTTCCTTCTGTTGATAACCTTACACAGATTTTTAATCTTACACAGACCTCAGAGAGCAGAAATGAGTGTGATATTAACGTTTATTTTGAAGATAAAAACATTTGAGTGGAAAACAGAAATATTGAAAAATATGAAACACTAAAAATTCTTAAAATCCTGAGTGTCTACTTTCATATGAGCTTCATATTAACACCAATGTGGAGCGAGACGTGATAAAGATGTTCAATCATCAACATGGACACGATAAAAACAGGAAACTCCATTATTTGGCCTCTGGGCAAAAGAGTTAAAGTAATATATGAAAGTTATGTAATAAAATCTTCATGTAATCTTTAATGTTTACCAGCACCTGCATCATATGACTTCCATTTCATCCTTGAGGCTGCAGTGAAAACATACAGTGTTATAAACAGACTTATTACAGCGTCTGAGCCCACTATGGCATCAGATTCTGCTCTCAGCTGGCACCAGTGGACCCTGATGTGATCTTCTCTGCTGTATCCACTCCACCTCGAGGTTTGACCTATTGAACATTCTGAGATGCTTTTCAGCTCGCTGTGTGTGCAAGGATTGATTATACTGAGTACACTGAGTCTCTGAATCCTCCCTGTCAGCTCCTCATTGATAAGATGTTGTACTGTTTGTTTTGTTGTTTTTCTGCATCATTCTCTATCATCCTTATTGTAGTTTGTGAAAATCTTGTGAAATCTGCGGATACTGAAATACAAAACCAATCGATTTGGCACACATTTTGGTGTTTAACATCATTAACTAAAGCTGAATACTTGGATAATTGCAGGAACACACAGGAGAGTTGGTCTTTTTATTAAAGTGACCATGTTATCTAGGCTTATTATAGACAGACACATATTTCTACAGTGTAGTTGCAGAAGCTGCTGAATGAAGGAAATCAGCTGTATTTGTGAGAAACTGTCTGTATAACCCACTCATGAGAGACTCGGAGACCCACAGCTTCAGTACTTCATCCACTATAGCTGCTTTTACATTACAGGAAATCTGCAATAAAGCATTAAAAAAAGTTTAACTACCCCTTAAAAACATTTATGAAACGATTAAAACATGTAAACGTTAAAAAGCAGTGGATTTTTCTCACAGTTCTTTCTTTTCTATAGGGGTTTTGCAGTAGCTTTGGCCAGCTCTTGTTAAATTCATAAAAATGTCTAATCGTATTTCCCACACAACGTTTGTCCAGTCTCACTCAACACTAACCCCTCGCATGTACATTTCCAGCCCATGCTTGGACCTGGACCCCACAATTTGCCAGCTTAAAAACAATCACTGATCACGTACATTCTTTTTTTTTTTTTTTTTTTTTTCAGACTGCAGCTATTTTCCTCTTTTCAATTTGCTTTGCTTTTTTATTTCCAGCCTGTTCCTTCAGTAACATGGTTATCTGTTGTGCACATGCCTGGCTGACACAGTGGGGGTCTGTAAGAGAACAACAGAGCCAGGCTACACACACACACACACACACACACACACACACAGGCTCTGATAAGCTTGTGATTTCCCTTCAGTATGCAGTGAGATGGAGACCAGCACAATTCCGTCGACTGCTGAAAAGCCAGTGATCAAAAACAGGTTAAAAACAGAGGATAAGAGTTAAACAATGAGCTTAAACTGGAACTGAAGTCAGGTGACCTTTCAACTTTTCAATTCCTTATGAACTATGGACTAGTTTCACTCAGAAATGTGTGTTCAAAGATTTGAGAACATCTCTGTTATTAGAGGTTATACTTGGACTTCCAAGTCCAAGTGTGTGG